>NC_042296.1:575000-875000 GCF_901000725.2 Takifugu rubripes | reverse complement strand
CAGTTGGATTCCAGACACACCAGTTTCACAGCCCCACTTTAACGGCCAGTTTGACGGACTTTTCCTAATGAGCTTCTGTGAACTCCGCCCACAGGCAGTCTTTGCTCCACCCACCTCTTCTGCCAGGGGGAAGACGCTCCTCCCACATGGGGGGGAAATTGAAAACGGAGTGTTTTGAAACACATTTTCTTACTCAACATTGAATTTGTTTCAAAACTGACTGAAAAAGGGACATGTAGGTATGTTTCCTTGAAGCGGTAGAAGACGTGTGGTTTGAATGAGAGGAAGCTGTCTTTGTCATGCTAGAACAACAATCTTTCAACATCTGCTCAGGAAACTATTTCCTCGATGACCTATAGGCCTTCGATCCAGTAGGAGCACAAATAATCTTAATCCAAGAGGTTCTTGGATGAGAAGTGAAATGTCTTCCAGTTTCATTCAACAGTCCCGTTGACTCTGCTAGACCCCAAGACTTCATCATCAGTTCTTGCCTTTTCTTAATGGCATTTCTTTTATGACAGTGTTGCTTATTGTGGTGAAATAGTTCAGTGCTGAAATCTGCAACGATTGCTCCATGTTGCAGAAAGGTTGCGACACCAAAAGCTCATAAAGATCACATACATTTGCAAGTCCTATGGATTAGAGCAGAAAGAAAAGATTTTTCAAAAGTCAAGATTAAACAAATCACTGTTTGTCTGTTTTCTTGCTTTACAGAGTGTTTTGTGTTCTTTTGCGATGAGCTGAAAAAGAATTGGGGAGATCACTGTCACTCGTGCACGTACTGTCTCTCCATTACTAAAACACTAGTGACAGCACCATATGGTGGCGCTAAGAAGGAGTTTTGCTCCGAAGAATGCAATTCCAAGTACAATCGACTGTTGTGTCACGTAAGTACAAGTGACAACTGTTTCTACTGTCTTGGAAATCATCTGAAGATAATGTTGTTATCATGGTTATTGTCTTTTATAGTATTAAGAACACAGTTCTGGAGCAGTGATTTTAGCTCATCTGAACTCAAACTAAACTATTTGTTGTGTGCCTTTGGTCAGATTGCCAGATGTGACACCTGCAGCCATGAGGGGAAGCTGGGTCAGAGTCTTCAACTGCTGGGAGAGGTCAAACACTTCTGTGACCTTAAATGTCTCCTGCATTACTGCAACCAACAGGTCCAGGTGGTTGACACAGGTATCTGTTTCATTGTTCCAGGCTGGAACATTTGTTTCTGAGGACTGTGCTTTAGCCTGTCAATAGCTAAAATGGACATGCTTTGAAGGTCATTACAAAGTAAAAGTCCTCAGAATTGACCTTACCAGGAAAAAAGCCAAGACGCATGTAGATTAAAGTAATCCAACAATAAAAAATCCAAACACATAGTTGTAAATAAATTACTGAATCATTTCAGTCATTGAAAAACAAACACACTCCTAAGATAGACAGGGTCAGGTAAGATAACACTTCTTTATTTATTTGAGGCCTTTGACTGACTCTAATGTGGATGACTAGATTTGTCATTTATTTGAATCACCAGGCACAGCTGAGTCCTCCCCAGTCATCACCAACGTCCTTTCCCTTGCTGGTGCTTTGTCTCGACAGTCCAAATTCTCGGCCAGCTCTTCACATCATGGTAGTTTGAGGGTTTCGAAGAGTAACTTTACGGAAATAAGATGCTGCAGTTCATGTATTGAGGTTTTGTTTCTAACTGAGGTTCTGTTATGTTCTGTCATCTCTCCATAGTTTCCATTCCTGATATTCAGTCAAAAGTTGTTGGACATGTAAGTTTACCTTTAAAAGTTCTTTTTTTGGCTTTATTGGTTTAGTCCTGGTGTCGAAGCATTATAGAGATGCAGTTTAGCAATTCTTTCGGACTCTTTTGATTTCAATATTTGGTCTTCCAGGCCAGCGTTCAAACAGTCCCCAATGAAGTGAAGAACAAGTCCACACTCTGCTCACCATTATCACACAATAAAGGAGTGTCGTGTACACCTCAGACTGTTGAAAAAGGAGTACAGACAGGTGCAATTGCCTATATGATTCTGCCTTTCAATCTAAATGTCCGCCTTTCTGCACTCGTTTCTTTCTAAGGAGTACTTTGATGGTGATAAACTATAACCAGTTGTATTTTAGTTTTGCATGGTAGCAAAAATGGTGATGCATCAAAATTACAGTCTCTGCTGCATTAATATTTTTCAATAATCTCTCCTGTAGTGAAGAACTTTGCCCTCTCCAAGAAAACCCCTCATCTACAAAACCGTCATCGAACTCAGACTTCCTCAGGTAAAACAGACAGAGCCTTGATCATTTATTTTTGTTAAGTCTCCAAACATTGGTTTCTAACAACTGCTGCATTCCACTGCGGTTTTGCTAGTTTTACAGAAATACTTGAGTAAAATCCTTGTTTTGTTGTATTTAGTTTGCCTCTGAAATTGCATGTGGAGAAATGACCCTAGAAAAATGTAAAATATACCAGCTTTTATTTATTTTTATTTTTTTTTAGCCCAATTCAAGCTCAAATTCCACAAAAATGCTTGACTGTTTATATTTAGACAAATAGTTTTAGCTCTTTATAAAGTTCAGGTCTGTAGAAATTTCCCAATCCCACAATAAAAAACTATTTTTTGTTTCAGACAACACGGTGCCCAAACCAACAGTCCTCCCAGTGCCGGTCCCAGTATATGTTCCTGTGCCCATGAACATGTACAGCCAATATGTCCCAACACCTACAGGAATACCTTTACCGGTATATGGAGCGCACAGATTCCCCAGAATGCAGTCTCTATGTGATAATAGCAAAAGTACTAACTACAGTGGAAATAAATGTCTGCTCACCACTGTGCACACACGCTGTGTCACAACTTTTTCACCTTTAATGTGAGCTGTAATATGAACTATTCCCTTGAAGAATAAGTCCTCTAGAAGGGCACATAAAAAATATATAGTGTTTGCATGATTGTACAAAACCCAAAACTAATACTTTAAGCATCTACGCACCTTTTGATTTTATGATTAAACAATATTTTCCTACTTGTCTTGGCAAAAGTTCTCCAAATCTGTTAGATTGTGAGGGCATCTCCATCTTCTGCACTGTCCTCTTCAGCTCATCCCACACATGCTAAGTTTGGTTGGGTTATCACTTTAAAGTATTGACTACTTCTTAACATAAGTTTGAAATTGACTGGTTAATTGTGAACCAGCCACATCCCCAGTCAGAAGACGTGTGTATTTTCTATGTTCTGCCTGGAGGAAATCAGGCCTTTGTGTCTATTGACATTTGACTGAATTTGTGACTACCTGAATCCAAATCAGAGACTTTCTAAACTTCCAATGATCTGTCAATTCTTTCCAGTCAAAAACCCACCCTCACAATCCTTTTTCCCCCAGATTATTTTAATTACATTTTAAAATATTGTGCTTCTGCACAGATATTTATTAACATTATGTACAATAAATTCCAAGATTTATAGGCTGAATATTCTAAAAAGATCAAATGTGTCTTAGTGCTCTTTAGTTTCCTTTTTAGCTGGCCAATATCAGGCTAACCTCAGTCATAGGAAGAAGGTTGCATAACATTTTAGGTGTACTTCTTGTTTCTGGAATGACCTGTTAATTTCAGGGTATGTCCTTAAAATCATTTGTCTGTAAAATGCCATTTCAGCTTTTCCGTGCTTTGTCCTGCCCACACAGCTTCCTGTGCCTATATTTCTTTCTTTGACGCCGACCAGCCTTGACCCATCCGTGAGGCAGGGTGTCCAATCCTGCAAGGAGGAGCAGAAAATAGTACAAGATGAGAAATACAAGATGAAGGATAGGCCGAAGGGGACTGTCGTGACTGTAGAGCGACAAAAAGAAGAAGGCAAGATATGATGGTGTCACATTTGGCAATATCTGTGGTTATCACTGTGTGAAAATGTAAAATTTCTCAAAAACGCAGAACGTAAGGTAAAACACTGAACCCCAATGTAGACGTACAAAAACGTTAATTTCTCGTGAAATGTTTCCAATTCAACTATTTTTCTCCACCTTGCAGATCAGGCAAATCCAACGCAGGTGGGAATTGCAAATGAGGGTCCACCTTCATGTCTGGGGGTGGAGAAGGCTCCACAAATCTCACCAAAGGCTGCACAAGCGGCTTTGTTACAACAGCCTGTGGAGTACGTACACCGCAAGAATGAGGTAACAAATCAGAGGAAATCACTTACTTTGTGCTGTCATCTGGCTGAGGCTTTGTCTATTTCTGCCTCTATTAAAGGGTCTTAACCTGCAAGAGACACCTAACCCAGCCAAAACATCTCACAGAGGTGCCGGCGAGGTCAGGTTCAGAAAGCCCCGTAAACTCAAGAGTCAAACAGGAAATAACGCCTGGAAGAGATGGATGCAGTGGCGGGAATCCCAAACAAACCTCTACCTTGTGTCTTGTACGCTTCCCTGTCTTCATTTCTTGTTCGGACGGCCAATTTTCAGTTGTTCACAAAAGAAATATTAATTTAAACACCAAAAAAGCCGATTATTCAATGCTCAGATATTTTATATCCCCCAACTCTAAAATTCTGTTGCAATTATTTTATAAATAAGAATTAAACTCATACCTATTTGTTTACTGCCAACATCCAAAAAGCTCCCTTTGTTGAAGTCTGTGTCCAGTAAATGTGAAAATACATCATGAGGATCTATAGTAGTGATACATTTTTAATAGTTTTTTTATCTTTTAATTTTGTTTTTGGAGATACATTAAAAATAGCAAAGCAGATTCAGTAAATGCTTTTGTAGCCAGTTATTTGTATTGAATAGCACATCATTTTGTCCCCTCACAAAGAGGAAGTTTAAAAATCTAGACTATAAGATGTAAAGAACAGAATCTGCTTGACGCTCATTTGTCCCAACTCTTTGTTCAGCTCCCGCCGTGACGCTCAATCAGAACATCCTTCAGTGCTCTCCAGCTGAGCTGAGCGAAGGCCTCGTGTGTTTCATTACGGAGGTAAAACGACCTGATGGACAGCCGTACTCGCCGGACTACCTGTTCTACCTCTGTCTGAGCATCCAGCAGGCAAGCGCACACATGCACCATAACTCTGAAATGTGACACAACCAAACATTCCTTGGTGGTACGACGTGGGTTGTCTGACTGACTCATGTGGATGTGGAAATGCTGTTAAATTCATCATATTCTGTAGCTCTCTACACAACTAATTCCAAACCTTATTTGTTAATAGTGTTTTTAAAAAAAACAAAAAACTAATATTTTTAATATTTGAGCTGAACAGGTGCGTTGCTGTAACATGTCTGATCTAATATTTGGTTGATTTTCAGTACCTCTTTGAGAATGGCTGTACGGAGAACATATTCAGTGATCACATCTATAGTAAGTTTTCTGAAGTGTTAGCTCAGACTCTGAGAGCCTTCAACCCCTCATGCACAGCCAGTGGTGAGTTATGTCTTTTTTCCTGATCCGTCTCTGGCCTTCTTAGGCCACCTTGACTTAGAACCTGATCCGGAACACTTTGGCTGCAGGTTCCATCTACTCACGGGTGGAGGAGGAGTTCCTCTGGGACTGTAAGCAGTTGGGGGTTTTCTCCCCCATAGTGCTGCTCAACACCCTGCTCTTCTTCTGCTGCAAGCATTTTGGCTTCACCACCGTGGAGCAGCACCGCCAGCTGTCATTTGCCCACCTCATGCGCTGCACCAAAACTGGCCAGAGCTGCACAAAAACCACCTTCCTGCGATTCTACCCTCCAATATGTGTGAAGGAGTTTGGTATGATGCACGGATCATATGGAACAATTCTATGCTTGTCGTGCCGTTTACCTTTTATGCATGGAGGGTTTGTGTTTGTTATATCTAGATGGTGTCCCAATGAAGAAGCATAAAAGTGAGAATAAAGACGACATCTTGGAGATGCTGGAGAACGCAGAGAACCCTCTTCGTTGTCCTGTCAGACTCTATGAGTTCTACCTCTCCAAGTGGTTGGTCAATTTTAATCTGTTTTAATTCACGTTTTTTCTCCCCTCCTTGTTTTGATCGTTGATGGGTTTCGGTGGTCCAGAGCATCATCTGTTCGGAATATTGATGCTGGTCAACATGACTGTGAATAAACAGACTGCCCACATTAAGATGGAAGAACCTGGAGAACCAACAGCTTATATGGCACACAAATAGATTAAAATTGCTGACAGTTGAGCCTATAAAGCAGGGGAAAGGTCAACCCTGACCTGCCCTACCAGTAAATTGGTCATTATCATGATAAGAAAGCTAGCATGCTTGGCTGGTGGGAGGAGACCAACTCATAGTACTGAACAGTATTTGACGTCCTTATGAACTAATATGAAGAAACAGCTGCTTTAAGGATCATTAGGGTGCTCCACACATTGCAGCTTCATTTCTGGACTTCAGAGCTGTGGTTCTCAATCTCGGGGCTCAGAATTTCATGAGGGTGAACGATGATCCTACTCTTTTGTGAGTAGGTAGGTGTGTCTTAACGGCGATAAGGGAAGGTGGTTTTTTGTAATGATGCTTTTGATCAAGTCTTAACCTCATGGCCATTTTTAATTTCTTGTCTTCTGTGCAGCTTCAAGTCAGTATTGCAGCGCAGCGACCTGTTCTACCTTCAGCCACATGCTTCTTGCACTCCCAGCAGCCCTGTCTGGTACTCCTCCACTCCCCTCGACGACAGGACACTGGAGGCCATGCTGGTACGAATCCTTGCTGTCAAGGAGCTGCGGGGGGTAAATAAAAGAGGCCCAGACCAGCAAATATCTGGTGATATGCTCCTTCTGTCTGATGAAGATTCAGATTGATCACACAAAGTGGAAGATTTTTTTTACATTTTTTTTTGGAACCGAGTTAAACATATCTTAAGAAACATATATTAATGTTAATATTTTGTTTTCAGTTCCTGTCATAAGTTATACATTTACACTTTAGGCTGAATAAAAATACCAAATATAGGCAAAGGCATTTTCTGGCTAAGCTCATTGTTGTGTATTTATTTGCCGTACATAGTTTGGCTTTATTTACTCTTGGATTTAGTTTATTCCACCTTGATTAGTCATTTTGAGGCGTTACTCTGATCAAATGGCTGAAACTTGATTATTTTTCCTAATTAAAGTTCTTTTTTGTGTTCATTACCTTTTTCTGTTTGAACAAGATGGAACTAAATTCCTGCACACATTAGATATCCAGGCATTCCTGGTTTCTCACAAATACTTCTCAGAGGATGTTTGCAGGTTTTGTCATACCAGCAATACTCATTCCCACTCCTTTCCCCTAAAGTTGCACAGTCTTCTCCATTTTTAGGATCTTCTTTCTTCCAGTCATCTGGCTCAGGGCTGACCCAAAATTTCAAACTGAATGAAAGAGAACAGAAAGATTTGCTTTTAAAATGTGCCACTTTATTTATTTGAAGCAGATGTTGTCACAGACTAGTCAAACCTTTCCTCCAGTGGAGATCCGTCCATCCACAACCACTGTCCCTCCTTCTCCGAGTCAGTCAGTCCAATCCAGAACCGATTGCCATTGGCCAGCATAGGTGCGACAGTGGTCGCCAGGAATTTCTGCGCAGGAAAGGATGGTGACAATGTAAAAATGTAAAAAGGTAAAGCAAATGGTATTGGTAAAAGTATTCCACAGTTCAGGTGTTCAGACGTAAATGGAGACGTTATTCAAGCAGCCACAGGGAATTTTAAACCCCTCTTTTTTATAAATAGCTTCCAATAAAGACATTTTTTAATGTATTAAGTAAAATAAATGGACAAATGCATCTTCAAAATGTAGTGGATTAAAATATCCAAGTACCTTAAAAGTGCTTTATTATAGTCTATCAATATAGAAAGATAACAACAGCAGTGAGCTGTTACGGCTGATCTACTGTACCTGCTCTTCTTTGCTGGATACTTTAACCAGATCTGCTCCTTGCTGTTGACATTGCTCTCTGGCCTTCTCAAAGACTAACGTGTAGTTAGAAAAATAATAGCACTGTCCTTCGAAGCTCTTCCAGCCGTCCGGACAGTTCAGGCACGGAGTTGCTTTGAACAGAAAAAGGACGGGTTTCAAGTGGAGCGGCTGCAGATGGAAGCACCCCCCAGATTTGGTATCTGATCGAAAGAAAAGCTTAAAACTTCTTACTCGTGTTTACAAAAGCAGGACAAGTTTTCGGCTCCTCGGTGGGTGAAGTTATTTGAGAGCATGTTTCTGAGGCAAAAGAGTTTTATTATTTCACTGTTTTCCAAAATGTTTCATTTGTTAAAGAGGAGATTAGTATGTCACAAATATATTAAGTCATGGTGCATGATTATCAGATAATATTAAATAAATTAAGATGGTAAAAAAGCATCAGCTAGTCATAATATTAGCTAACACAACCATCATTGAGAAGCATACCTGTGAGATTTGCATTTTGAGCTGACAGCTGGTGCAGGCGCGCCATGGTTTGAAAATATGAAAGCGCTGATTTTAGAGGGAAAACGGTATTAATAAGAGCAACTTTAAAATGAAATATGTTGAAAGCAGTCAGCTCTACAAATGATTCAAACATACAGAAAATAAACCAGATGAGTGCGTGCAGAGGGGGCCAAGGAAAGACAACAGGACAGATTACAGAGCTAAAGAAACTAACAGAATGTACAGTGAAATAAACAAAGTATAAATACTCACTAGTGAAGATCAGACCAATGACAGCTGCAGTCAGGAGAGCAGTAAGAAGACCGATGGCGAGTTTGACTGATGTGACCTTTGACCCTCCATTTGACACAGCTTGTTGCGGGCCTGTTCAGAAATCAATGAGCTATCAGGCAAGTACCTGTCCAGATGTGTGGAGAGAAATATCTCCACCACCAAACAAAGATGTTCATGGGCTTATTTGTATTTTTATTATTGTGAAGAACAGCCCAATGGAAAAACAGTGGAATGTCCACCACTTCCAGGTCAAAGTCAAAATTCCATATAAATTAATTTATAAACACTCCCTCCCTTGGTATAGGAGTTACAGTTTTTATAAAACATAATGTTGACAGGATCATCAGCAGAGATTCTGCGCTACCTGTAGGGGGCGCTGCTGCTAAGGCGAGAGCTCCGACGTCGGCGCAGTCAGATCGCGACTTTTGGGGCCAACATAAACTTTGACCGATGATTTGAATAATGAAGTGATAACTTCCTGATTCACGGTGGACAGTGTTCCAAAAATGTTGAACCTTTTAATGTTTAAATGAAATTATAACGGTAAACATTTTAAGAGATGCTCATTTGAGAAGGAATACTATCACAGGTACAGTATCACGCACACAGCCTTCCTCCAGTTTACTGCATTGTTTGAAGTTGAATTATTACATATTTGTATCAAAAGTTGCTGTATACCTGTGGTCACACTTGGTTGATGAGGAGATTTTTTTTTTTTTTACATTATGTAATTCCACAAGCACATGTACTGCTAAATTACGTCGTTGCATAAATACACCTCAAGCTCACTCTTACATGCTCCGCGGTTCAGGAAAACAACTATATTCCTTACATTAACATTTCAGATATGTTTAGTTCTACTTTTGTTGCACAATTTATTACAATTGCTCAAAAATGGAAGAGTTAACATGAATGGTTCAGGTCCAATAACTTCTGATCTCACTTCCTTTTTTAATATTTTTGATCTTTGTTTTTGCACTTACCATCAGGCTCACTGGGTGCCTTTATTTTAGAGACTTTAACCTCAGAGTATGTTGTTTCATCTGGTGTTGAAGTGGTCTCTGTGCAACAGTCAAAGTAATGACAAAAGCAAATGTTACTCAAGATTCAATTGTGGGGGGAAAGTGTGGATAATGTTATTCAATAACAATGAAATAAATGTGTTTTGGAGTGACTCACCGCTCATCCTTTTCCTGGTTTTCACAAACGTAACATCGCTGTATACTGTATTTGTGTCAGTCATGTTACTATTGAGCTTTTCATGAGTACTTTAAGCTACACACGGAACTGCAACCACATTTGTACCAATATCCTTCCTGTAAATTCTGAGGATGGGATAGGGTTAAAAAAAAATAATTTTGCGGTCAAAACTTACTTTCAAACAGTGATTATAATATCCCAGGTATTCTTTACTAACTTTCATTTAATTATACAGTTTACTATTGTCTAACAACTGCCTAATGTTCCACTGACAAACAAGTAAAAAAAATGACAAAAATGACATAACACTATAGAGAGAAGTGCTAGAGAGAGAGAGAGAGGAAGAGACTGCTGACTGCCCATCTGGTTCTTCCTGGTCTTCCCGATGGCTAACTTAGTTGTCTCTGAGATTAGCCAGCTGGTGTCCCACCTCACTCCTAGCACAGTAGTGAAACCCTCACCTAATCCAAGAAACCACCACTGTAGCTGTCCAACAACCCCTACAGTCTGGGACCCTGGGCAAAGAGGTGGTAAATGGTCTCTGACTGGGAGCAGAAAGGGCAGCCATCCCCTGTGTTAGAGTTAAGGTGTTTCTGTTATGGTCCCATGTACAATCCTCCACTGGAGGTCTCCTGTCCGTCTTTTAACAAGAGGTTTTGATCCCACACCTAAAAAAAACAGTCCACCTCGACGCCTTCAGCCCGGCCAGGGAGTGCAAGTTTGTAACCTTAATGGCTAAGAGGCAGAGACTGTCTCAAAGTTCACAGATGCAGAGGTCCTCAGGGACAGCAGGCCATCCTCCTCAGGCTGCCACTGTCCCACAGCTGGACAGACAGCCAAGGAGAGAAAAACGTACGCATTCATTGTCCCATAAATCAGATGCAGAAGGATCCAAGGCAATTGACTCTGAGGGATTCTGGCAGGAAAGCACAGACCTCCTCCACCAGCCGGAGTAGCAGTGTGCTGGACCTGACGGTGAGCTGCTCAGGAAGATGAGGGACAGGGTCTTCAGCAAATGGCCCAGCTTAACAATTCCAGCCTCCCTCAGGCTGTTTCCAAAAAGTGTCTGTTCGAAGATCCACATCCATGGCGTTGTCGCAGCTTTGTGCTTGGATGATAGAGCCTGCCCAGCCTTCAACACTGACTGGTAAAAAGGTGTAAGACCAGTCAGGTCCATTGGCTGGGGCTGAAACAGCA
Organism: Takifugu rubripes; assembly: GCF_901000725.2. NCBI lineage: Eukaryota > Metazoa > Chordata > Actinopteri > Tetraodontiformes > Tetraodontidae > Takifugu > Takifugu rubripes. Next base: position 863,939 of record NC_042296.1, on the reverse strand, counting down.
TCGGGTGTTTGTCGTACCCGTCGCCCGGCCTTGCTCAACAACATTAGAGAGAAGAGGGGGGATTAGAGAGAAGAGAGAGAGTTAGAGAGAGAGAGACAGATAGAGAATTAGAGAGAGAGTTAGAGAGAAGAGAGAGAGACAGAGAGAGTTAGAGAGGGAGATAGGAAGAGGCCAGAGATAGAGAGGGGGGATCTCTTGCACATGGAGATCTCTTCAAATTTTGGATCCAAGAAGAGGCAAATTTAATGACGTTCCATAAATTCCACCAATCAAACAAAATAAATAGGACAGACGTATCTGGTAACCAATCAGAATTTAGAGCGAGGGGGCGGGGTTTAATCATTTCATGAAAAAAGAGGCGTGTCCGCTTCCTTTCCGGACCAGCTCGGCTGAAGTGTCATTGTGAGGGTGAAGTTTTGATCACCCGCGCTGTTCGTTCCCTAGACTCAGATCAACCACGCAATCAACAGGAGTTCCTTGCAAGGGGGAGCTGAGCAGCAGTTCAAGCTTCCTCTGTCAACTCTGTTCGTCTGCTGCTCGCTCACCTCTTTTATTGGTGCAAACAGAATGGGTGTCAAAACAGGATCTCATAACTCATTGTCTTCTGACATCTTCTCCCATCTTAACAAACTTCTCTAATCTTGACCAACAGGATACATCTGGGTGCTGGGCTTGGTTGTAAGCAGCTTCAGCACTTTTACAAAACACTCTCATGTTCTTCTTTTCCTGTCAACATTCCTCAAACACTAAAAATCTACATACAATAGCATTTTAAGATGATACTAATAACAACAATAACAATAATTCTTCTTACATCATCGGTGCGATTACAGACAGACTTTGAAGAACTTTCTGTCTCGGTGATCTACCGGTACAGCCATGGCTCCAAGCACGCAACTAAAAGAGACATTAGCGGATATGCATGAAGGGCTACGGGCCATCCTGCTGGGACCACCCGGTGCCGGGAAAGGGACTCAGGTGCGAAAGGGCTACTTCGCCAAGCTAGTTAGCCGTTAGCTTTGAAAGCCAGTAGCGCATGGCTGATGTCCCCACTAATGCTGAGCTACCTGCCCAGTCTTACCTGTTCTAGTTGCCTTCACAACACGGTTAAAGTCACTTTCTCATTAGCATTAAGATGGAAGGTGCGTTAAATATGTAATCAGGATTGCCGGGTGTTATTTACTGTTTTAATAATTAGTACGTGTGATACATCGTAATAGTAATTCTACTGTTCGAGTTTGTTTTAGTGTCTTGGTGTTGGATTTTGGTCTAGTTGTTAAGTAGACAAGTAGTCTAGAAGTATCTTAACGTTAACAGATTTTCTCAAAATTGCTATGGCTTCGATTCTAGGCTTAAGCTACAAAGATATGAGTAACTTTACTAGTAAGATTAGTCGTGCAAGTACCGGTATGGGTGCAGTAACGGTAATAATGGGTGCATGAGCAGAAATAAATGAATGCAAATGTTGCCGCAGACGACCAGACTCTTTTAATGCCTTCATGCAGCGTAAAATAAAAAGCAACTGCCAAGCCTTCTCCTCATCTGTGTGTGTAGTGCTGCTTTCCTGATGTTTCAACATCTGATTTGCATATTCCTCCTCCCTGACAGGCTCCGCGGCTTGCAGAGAAGTACTGTGTTTGCCACTTGGCCACTGGAGACATGCTCAGGGCGATGGTGGCTTCAGGCTCCGAGCTTGGCAAGAGGCTCAAGGCGACCATGGATTCTGGCAAACTGGTAATACTTACAGCAACTGTGTTTTTAGTCATTTCTATCTAAACTCCAAATGCATAGATGCCTTATATCACTGACATCACCACCAGTGAACTGCTTACACATTCCAGCCATATGAGGCCACATTTTGTGCCAGAAGAACCCAGGTCCACTGCACCAGCATATGGTCTGATCTCATCCCATTAACTGGGTGCCTCTGGTTGGCATGTGGTAGACTGTGTGCACTTCCAAGTGGACCGAACCACCACTGACCCACTCATACTGGAGGATGTTGCAGCAGAAGGTTCTTAAAAGTCTTTGGGACTTTCTCATGTCTCTGTCACGTTTGCTCACTGTAAACATTCTCCTCTGCGAACAGAACCAGCTGCCATCATTGAATCACCATTTATAATGTTCTCTCACAACTTTTATGGTCTGCAGCTACAGCCTAATGCTCCCACTAGTGGTGACAATTCTGGAAAAATGCAAATGTCGTCAAGAATAAGCCAGAAAGGATGGGGAGGGCAAAACACTCTGTAGCCACTAGTTGCCAAACTATTAATCAAGTTCACTTTGATAAATATCTCATTTTCATGTGTTGTCTGCCCTATTTACACAACAGTAGGTTAATAGACCAGACGTATGATTGACTGGGAGTAAACCTGAGAAAATTATGTGTTCCTTTCATTTTCTAAGCAGTTTATTTGCTTGGTATTTCAATTAAGTTTTCATAAAACTGATAAAACTCTAAAACTCTAACCCCCCATTTGGATCTTTTCCCCTTTTTGTTGCTTTCACACATCAAAGATCATGGTCAATATAACTTGAATTTGCTAAAGGTGTCTTTGCGTCAGTATTATAAACATATATACTGTATTATTATTTTATAACAAACTAAACTAACAAAGACAAAATGTCCAAGTTAGTTGTGGGGGCTGAAGGGCCATCTTTTCCTTCACCATATGCAACATCATTTACCCAGACTGTTCCAGTTTAGACAAACTTCCAATCATCTTCCAGATGTCCAGTGCTTGTTGCTGAGTATTTTCTTTTACAGTTATTAATAGAGTACTTTTTTTAACCCTGCATGTGTTCATTTCTTATCGAATTACGTAGTTTATTTGTACTTGGCAATGGTGCAATATACAACCATTCAAAGTTGTAAAATGCAGAAAGGCACTATCAGGTTTCATGCCAAACATTTTTCTGGTGTATGGAAATATCTATCTTGTGTGTATATAATACAATTTTTTTTGTAAAAACAGGAGATGCAGATGATCTGCTCCTGTTGCAAGAAGATACTGAGAAGAGGCCAAACAGCATTTCAGAAGAAAGGATTTATTGACGTCTTCTGCTCAAAAAACTGCTTATTTCAAATGTTTCCCACAAATAAAACACTCCCCAAGACCTGTCATCAATGTCAGAAGTAAGTACGGTAATCATCAAGTAATCCAATTTTTTGAGTAAGTTTATCCAAAATATATGTTAATTCTTTCTGGTCTTCATACACCAGGGTGATCCTACAACCACTTGATCTCATCATGGCTGCAGTGGATATCAAAGGAACAATGAAAGACTTCTGCAGTGTTGCTTGTCTGGCATCCTTTAAGTCCAACGCTGCATCCAGACAATCACCACAGCCAGTCTGTAGCATTTGCAAGAAGCACTGCTCTGTAAGTGACAGCACATGTCAACCTTCACATCATTTCCACCTTATATTCATTCTCAAAGCACCCTTTCTCTATTATCTATGGAAGGACGCCCGTGAGATAACCCTGAATGAAGTTGTCCACAAGGTTTGCAGTGATTGCTCTCTGGAAGATTCCTGCAGTGACAACCCTAAAAAATGTGAGCACTGCAGCCTGACCTGCCAAGAAAAGTCACTTGTGCTTTTGCTGGAAGAAGATTCTAAAAGGGTCTGCAGTCTGGCTTGTCTGGAGGCACTCAAGGAGGTACAGAAACACCATAATGACCTTCATCTATAAGTTGAGACGTGCAGATACAGTGCAGATGACACACTTGTTGTTCTGTGCATCGCTGTTTGTTTTTATGTTGAATGTGTCCTTTACTGGCCTGCTGAAACCCAATCTTTGTTTTGGAACAGCAATATACGAGCACCAAAATATTTGCCTTCTTAACCACTTTATTGCTTTCGGGGTCATGGGGAGGGAGCACATATGGGTGAAGGCAGGGTCTATCGCTGGATGGGTCGCCAGTTCATCGCAGGGCCCTATGAGGGCATTTTGTGTTCAGTATCAATCTACAGTTACTAATAAACGCTAATACGTGTGACATTTTTTCACAGAATCTGGATGGAAGGCAGTGGTGCACCCTGTGTCACACGCCTTCACTGATATCGGACATGGTTCATCATCAATGCCAGGACAACAGTGTGGAACTCTTTTGCACCAGCACTTGTGTGAGTTCCTACATCCTCTACTCTCCAAACAAAGGTAATCATTACATGACAATTCTAGACAATTTACTTCTCATTGTTGATATCTACTAAATGAATAATAACAAATTCATCTGTACTCATCATCTAAAATCATCTGTAGCGACAAATGTCTGGTTACGTTTAAAGAGGTGAACAATTTAATTGTCAAAATCGAATTTATTAAATATGCATGACACATTAAATTTAACTACGATGTTGAATTTTCTCTTTTTTATGCATCTAAATTGTTACAAACTTTGTCTGGTTTAAAATGCGATGGGAAAAGGCAGAAATATGATCTGGTGGTGTTTATTTTCTATCTTTGCAGAGCGTTAAGGCACCCCAACCCTGCCTTATGTGTCAAACATACCATCAGATCTCAGATATGGTGGAAAATACAGATATTGAGGGCACGCTGAAATTCTTTTGCAGCAACAGGTGCACGATGGTGTCCAACAGTCTCAGGCCATCAACTCTGCCAGGTACACTCTCCACCATCTTGGTGTGAAAGGCTGAACTGCTGCATGGCTGCATTTTAGAACCTGCGAGGTCTCTTTTTAAACAAATGGGTGGTATTTTGTTGAATATATTGCTCAATATTAACGTTAAAAAATCTTCAAGTCTTTTTTAATCATGTCTTTTTAGAACATAAATTACTTAATGACCTTGACATTGAAGAAATGAAGATACCTGTAAATTTGGACTTTGTGAGTATTATTAACAATTTTCTCTTGACTTTAAATAGACCGTACATCGAGCTACAAAACACAGTACATTTTGTACTCAGAAACATTTTTGTTGCACTGCTTCCGAATTATCTTTCCTCTTTGTCTCACATTTAGATCAAAACAGAGGCTCTTGATGAGAATTACCACCACACTACGTTATCTACTGTATTAAACAAAAGTATCAAGGAAGAACCCAGAGTTGGGAAGGTGGGACGTCATAGATTTGCTTTGGACTGTTAATGAAATCTGAAATATTGCTGTGTGTTTTCTATTTCTCACAGTATTAATTATTTGGTGCTGGTATTTGGAAAGCAACACTCATCAGGACTACTGTGCATGGTTTATGTGAGAAGACTGCTAATATGTCAGTGTGTTCATATTTTGACTTTATTTAATTATGCTGTTAGGCCAAAGTATTTAAAGTTATGTTCCTTAAGCTGTTGATAACTAAACCAGGTTAGGACACAGATTTTCATTTTAAAGACCTCTTTTCTTCACTTTGAATTGAATTAGTTCTATTTATATTTCTGTTTGTGTTATGGTTCTTTTTTCTGTGATTTTCTTTCCCTCATGTCATTCTTTAACTGTCCTCATTTTTTATTTTAATTTAACAACAGCAAGTAAATCCTTGCCAGTTTTTTTAAAATTCAGCACAAATGTCCTTTGTAAATACTTAAATAGAAGGCTTTTTGATAACTAACCTGAAAATGTAAACTATTTTGCATATTTTTCTGCAGGAATTGAACACAAAGACAGAGGTTGATTCACTGTTCTCCATAATGGAAGACTCTGCAACTAATCCTAATGCCGTGGCCAGTGTTTATTTGCCTGCCACTTGCTCAAAGTGCACAATGCCACTGAGTGATGGAGAGACTGTTTATCAAAGAAAGGGCCATGCAGATATATTTTGTTCCACTTCCTGTCTTTTGGAGTTTTACCAGCTGAAACGGGTTATGAAGACCTGTCACTTCTGCCTCCAGTGAGTGACACATTCCCTTAAAACTCACCTCCATTCCAACTGGCTCTATCGACAGCTGTGCCTCTTCATTCTCATGTGTGCTTCATCATCCTCTTAGGGTGATAAGCCAGCCTCAAGACGCCGTCCAGGGTCCAGTGGACAGTGAGAAAACCAAGAAGGATTTCTGCCACCAGAGCTGCTTGTCCTCCTTCAACTACAAGAGACTCACGTCAGCCAAGCTCCCTCTCATGCCAGACACATCACAGTCTCTCTGCAGTGTGTGCAGCAGATACTGCCATGTAAGAAACAAGGGAACAAATGCCCATTCACTGTCATAATAATGGACAGGTCCTGCTGAAGTTGTTGGATGAAAATATTTCAGTTGACAGTTCTTTGCTAAGTTGTTTTTTCTTCTTTCTTCAGAGCAAATATGAGGTCACACAGAAAAACATCACCCACAAAATGTGTAGCCACCCCTGTTTTGTCCGCTTCTGCACCATCAACCAGTTGTCTGTCTGTGACAACTGTAGCTCCACCTGCAACTCCCCTGTCCAGCTCAAAATGGAAGATGGCAACAAGAAACTGTGCAGTACTGAGTGCCTGAACCAATTTAAACAGGTAAATGCATCTTCAGTCAAATGTAAAAGTGAATAGCAAAGCAACTATCTAATCTGCACCCAATTGAGGGGAATAACTCACCCTTCATGAAGGGAAGCTGGTTATCCCACTAGATTGTTAAATCTCCTGACAGTTAGTCTAGGCCCTCTGAAACCACATTGATGACTTGATCCATAAACAGTTTCACTCTTGGCTGTAAGGCTTCAGTTAAGACAACCACATTGCTTTTTGTATTTTTCAGAAAATGACATCATCACAAACATGTGCCATGTGCAGCAACTCTTGTCTGATGTCAGCTATGGTTCAAAACAAAACAGGTGATGATTTCATAGAGCTGTTTTGTTCCACCAGCTGTCTGCTGGCATCCAAAATTCAAGCTGTCAGTGCGTCAGGTATCAGACCCTCTCCTTTCTTTTTTCGTCTGGTCTATATATGTATTTTGAGGTTTTATGGGATAATGTACTTTACATAACAATTACTAGTAATGTGACCATTTTAGCTGTTTTTAATGTTTGATTGTGTTTGGTCAATGCTCCTCTCCAAACAGGTATTCAACTAAATTGTGATAACTGTGGGGAGTCAACACTACCAGCCTGCCACCTTGCCATGTCGGATGCCTCCATCAGAAACTTCTGCACTCTAACATGTGCCATGTCTTTTAAGGTAACAAAGCTCACTAAGTTTTCACAATTGTTCTGATGTAGAGATTTTAATTAGAATGCAAGTCCTTCTTCAATACCTTGAGTAATGTTGTTAACAAGAGTTTTTGGGCAGTAAATGTGGTCAGTATTTTTTTTCCTCTTGGAGCTGGAATATATTTAGTTTTTCAAAGTGCTGACACAATTACGGGGCACCAATATGCATTTTAAAGCTCATTTTTATTCATTTAATTTTTTTCAAGGAAAACCCAACTGCTGCTGCAAATCCACCAGTGGCCCCTGACCGAAGCCACTGTGAATTCTTTAAACCTCCAGGAATGCTGCTTTGTTCCCAGTGTCAGCGAAATCTGGACAAAAAACCAAAAGTAATCCAGAAAAAGGTGCGTTGGATATGGTTCTTTTAAGGTCCAGTAGATGGGCCACATATCAAGCTTTAAATAATACCGAAACTGTAAAAGAACAGATTGTTTCTAAAAGCACCTTATGTGATGTTTGTTGCTCCCTTTGAAAGCTCCATTTAAACCAATGCCGTATCATAACCATCAATGATGTGTGCAATTTTGTAAAAACGTAATGTGTATTTGCGTTCGTGTGCAGGACAAACTGCATTTTGTGTGTAGTCTCGCCTGCTCTGAAGCGTTCAAGAAGGCCAATAGCATCGTGGGAATGTGCGAATACTGTAAGAACGTTCAGACCATCGGGGACATCAAAAGGGTTAACGAGAAAGACTGCTGCTTCTGCAGCGAAGGTAAAATATTTGTACCCAGACATCACGTCCATGAAAGTTGACATTCATCCAAGTCATAGTAATTCAGAGTCAACTGAACTGTTTAAAAAGAAACTAGGAGGCTTCTGACCAGCTCGGCGTAGAGAGCTGTTTGGGTTCTCCACCGCGCTGGACAGCACATGCATATTTCATCTCGGTGTGCCTGAGTCTTTTCTCCTTTTACGTGGACGGATCTTTGTCTCATAAACAGTGCACAGACCTGCACACCGAAGGAAAAAAACCACATTGCTCAGGACTGACCTGTTCAACGGCATCTTAAGTTCAAAGGTTACTCATTCCAGGGCAGCATGGAAGGGGACACATGCTCGTGGTTCATTGATTTCTAAATGAAGATCTTAGTAAAACTCAACATTAAGCACAGTTGGATTCCAGACGCACCAGTTTCACAGCCCCACTTTAACGGCCAGTTTGACGGACTTTTCCTAATGAGCTTCTGTGAACTCCGCCCACAGGCAGTCTTTGCTCCACCCACCTCTTCTGCCAGGGGGAAGACGCTCCTCCCACATGGGGGGGAAATTGAAAACGGAGTGTTTTGAAACACATTTTCTTACTCAACATTGAATTTGTTTCAAAACTGACTGAAAAAGGGACATGTAGGTATGTTTCCTTGAAGCGGTAGAAGATGTGTGGTTTGAATGAGAGGAAGCTGTCTTTGTCATGCTAGAACAACAATCTTTCAACATCTGCTCAGGAAACTATTTCCTCGATGACCTATAGGCCTTCGATCCAGTAGGAGCACAAATAATCTTAATCCAAGAGGTTCTTGGATGAGAAGTGAAATGTCTTCCAGTTTCATTCAACAGTCCCGTTGACTCTGCTAGACCCCAAGACTTCATCATCAGTTCTTGCCTTTTCTTAATGGCATTTCTTTTATGACAGTGTTGCTTATTGTGGTGAAATAGTTCAGTGCTGAAATCTGCAACGATTGCTCCATGTTGCAGAAAGGTTGCGACACCAAAAGCTCATAAAGATCACATACATTTGCAAGTCCTATGGATTAGAGCAGAAAGAAAAGATTTTTCAAAAGTCAAGATTAAACAAATCACTGTTTGTCTGTTTTCTTGCTTTACAGAGTGTTTTGTGTTCTTTTGCGATGAGCTGAAAAAGAATTGGGGAGATCACTGTCACTCGTGCACGTACTGTCTCTCCATTACTAAAACACTAGTGACAGCACCATATGGTGGCGCTAAGAAGGAGTTTTGCTCCGAAGAATGCAATTCCAAGTACAATCGACTGTTGTGTCACGTAAGTACAAGTGACAACTGTTTCTACTGTCTTGGAAATCATCTGAAGATAATGTTGTTATCATGGTTGTTGTCTTTTATAGTATTAAGAACACAGTTCTGGAGCAGTGATTTTAGCTCATCTGAACTCAAACTAAACTAAACTATTTGTTGTGTGCCTTTGGTCAGATTGCCAGATGTGACACCTGCAGCCATGAGGGGAAGCTGGGTCAGAGTCTTCAACTGCTGGGAGAGGTCAAACACTTCTGTGACCTTAAATGTCTCCTGCATTACTGCAACCAACAGGTCCAGGTGGTTGACACAGGTATCTGTTTCATTGTTCCAGGCTGGAACATTTGTTTCTGAGGACTGTGCTTTAGCCTGTCAATAGCTAAAATGGACATGCTTTGAAGGTCATTACAAAGTAAAAGTCCTCAGAATTGACCTTACCAGGAAAAAAGCCAAGACGCATGTAGATTAAAGTAATCCAACAATAAAAAATCCAAACACATAGTTGTAAATAAATTACTGAATCATTTCAGTCATTGAAAAACAAACACACTCCTAAGCTAGACAGGGTCAGGTAAGATAACACTTCTTTATTTATTTGAGGCCTTTGACTGACTCTAATGTGGATGACTAGATTTGTCATTTATTTGAATCACCAGGCACAGCTGAGTCCTCCCCAGTCATCACCAACGTCCTTTCCCTTGCTGGTGCTTTGTCTCGACAGTCCAAATTCTCGGCCAGCTCTTCACATCATGGTAGTTTGAGGGTTTCGAAGAGTAACTTTACGGAAATAAGATGCTGCAGTTCCTGTGTTGAGGTTTTGTTTCTAACTGAGGTTCTGTTATGTTCTGTCATCTCTCCATAGTTTCCATTCCTGATATTCAGTCAAAAGTTGTTGGACATGTAAGTTTACCTTTAAAAGTTCTTTTTTTGGCTTTATTGGTTTAGTCCTGGTGTCGAAGCATTATAGAGATGCAGTTTAGCAATTCTTTCGGACTCTTTTGATTTCAATATTTGGTCTTCCAGGCCAGCGTTCAAACAGTCCCCAATGAAGTGAAGAACAAGTCCACACTCTGCTCACCATTATCACACAATAAAGGAGTGTCGTGTACACCTCAGACTGTTGAAAAAGGAGTACAGACAGGTGCAATTGCCTATATGATTCTGCCTTTCAATATAAATGTCCACCTTTCTGCACTCGTTTCTTTCTAAGGAGTACTTTGATGGTGATAAACTATAACCAGTTGTATTTTAGTTTTGCATGGTAGCAAAAATGGTGATGCATCAAAATTACATACATTTAAAGCAGATATACTTGGAGTCTCTGCTGCATTAATATTTTTCAATAATCTCTTCTGTAGTGAAGAACTTTGCCCTCTCCAAGAAAACCCCTCATCTACAAAACCGTCATCAAACTCAGACTTCCTCAGTTAAAACAGACAGAGCCTTGATCATTTATTTTTGTTAAGTCTCCAAACATTGGTTTCTAACAACTGCTGCAATCCACTGCGGTTTTTCTAGTTTTACAGAAATGCTTGAGTTAAATCCTTGTTTTGTTGTATTTAGTTTGCCTCTGAAATTGCATGTGGAGAAATGACTGGAAAAAAAACCCTAGAAAAATGTAAAATATACCAGCTTTTATTTATTTTATTTATTTTATTTTTTTTTAGCCCAATTCAAGCTCAAATTCCACAAAAATGCTTGACTGTTTATATTTAGACAAATAGTTTTAGCTCTTTATAAAGTTCAGGTCTGTAGAAATTTCCCAATCCCCCAATAAAAAACTATTTTTTGTTTCAGACAACACGGTGCCCAAACCAACAGTCCTCCCAGTGCCGGTCCCAGTATATGTTCCTGTGCCCATGAACATGTACAGCCAATATGTCCCAACACCTACAGGAATACCTTTACCGGTATATGGAGCGCACAGATTCCCCAGAATGCAGTCTCTATGTGATAATAGCAAAAGTACTAACTACAGTGGAAATAAATGTCTGCTCACCACTGTGCACACACGCTGTGTCACAACTTTTTCACCTTTAATGTGAGCTGTAATATGAACTATTCCCTTGAAGAATAAGTCCTCTAGAAGGGCACATAAAAAATATATAGTGTTTGCATGATTGTACAAAACCCAAAACTAATACTTTAAGCATCTACGCACCTTTTGGTTTTATGATTAAACAATATTTTCCTACTTGTCTTGGCAAAAGTTCTCCAAATCTGTTAGATTGTGAGGGCATCTCCATCTTCTGCACTGTCCTCTTCAGCTCATCCCACAGATGCTAAGTTTGGTTGGGTTATCACTTTAAAGTACTGACTACTTCTTAACATAAGTTTGAAATTGACTGGTTAATTGTGAACCAGCCACATCCCCAGTCAGAAGACGTGTGTATTTTCTATGTTCTGCCTGGAGGAAATCAGGCCTTTGTGTCTATTGACATTTGACTGAATTTGTGACTACCTGAATCCAAATCAGAGACTTTCTAAACTTCCAATGATCTGTCAATTCTTTCCAGTCAAAAACCCACCCTCACAATCCTTTTTCCCCCAGATTATTTTAATTACATTTTAAAATATTGTGCTTCTGCACAGATATTTATTAACATTATGTACAATAAATTCCAAGATTTATAGGCTGAATATTCTAAAAAGATCAAATGTGTCTTAGTGCTCTTTAGTTTCCTTTTTAGCTGGCCAATATCAGGCTAACCTCAGTCATAGGAAGAAGGTTGCATAACATTTTAGGTGTACTTCTTGTTTCTGGAATGACCTGTTAATTTCAGGGTATGTCCTTAAAATCATTTGTCTGTAAAATGCCATTTCAGCTTTTCCGTGCTTTGTCCTGCCCACACAGCTTCCTGTGCCTATATTTCTTTCTTTGACGCCGACCAGCCTTGACCCATCCGTGAGGCAGGGTGTCCAATCCTGCAAGGAGGAGCAGAAAATGGTACAAGATGAGAAATACAAGATGAAGGATAGGCCGAAGGGGACTGTCGTGACTGTAGAGCGACAAAAAGAAGAAGGCAAGATATGATGGTGTCACATTTGGCAATATCTGTGGTTATCACTGTGTGAAAATGTAAAATTTCTCAAAAACGCAGAACGTAAGGTAAAACACTGAACCCCAATGTAGACGTACAAAAACGTTAATTTCTCGTGAAATGTTTCCAATTCAACTATTTTTCTCCACCTTGCAGATCAGGCAAATCCAACGCAGGTGGGAATTGCAAATGAGGGTCCACCTTCATGTCTGGGGGTGGAGAAGGCTCCACAGATCTCACCAAAGGCTGCACAAGCGGCTTTGTTACAACAGCCTGTGGAGTACGTACACCGCAAGAATGAGGTAACAAATCAGAGGAAATCACTTACTTTGTGCTGTCATCTGGCTGAGGCTTTGTCTATTTCTGCCTCTATTAAAGGGTCTTAACCTGCAAGAGACACCTAACCCAGCCAAAACATCTCACAGAGGTGCCGGCGAGGTCAGGTTCAGAAAGCCCCGTAAACTCAAGAGTCAAACAGGAAATAACGCCTGGAAGAGATGGATGCAGTGGCGGGAATCCCAAACAAACCTCTACCTTGTGTCTTGTACGCTTCCCTGTCTTCATTTCTTGTTCGGACGGCCAATTTTCAGTTGTTCACAAAAGAAATATTAATTTAAACACCAAAAAAGCCGATTATTCAATGCTCAGATATTTTATATCCCCCAACTCTAAAATTCTGTTGCAATTATTTTATAAATAAGAATTAAACTCATACCTATTTGTTTACTGCCAACATCCAAAAAGCTCCCTTTGTTGAAGTCTGTGTCCAGTAATGTGAAAATACATCATGAGGATCTATAGTAGTGATACATTTTTAATAGTTTTTTTATCTTTTAATTTTGTTTTTGGAGATACATTAAAAATAGCAAAGCAGATTCAGTAAATGCTTTTGTAGCCAGTTATTTGTATTGAATAGCACATCATTTTGTCCCCTCACAAAGAGGAAGTTTAAAAATCTAGACTATAAGATGTAAAGAACAGAATCTGCTTGACACTCATTTGTCTCAACTCTTTGTTCAGCTCCCGCCGTGACGCTCAATCAGAACATTCTTCAGTGCTCTCCAGCTGAGCTGAGCGAAGGCCTCGTGTGTTTCATTACGGAGGTAAAACGACCTGATGGACAGCCGTACTCGCCGGACTACCTGTTCTACCTCTGTCTGAGCATCCAGCAGGCAAGCGCACACATGTACCATAACTCTGAAATGTGACACAACCAAACATTCCTTGGTGGTACGACGTGGGTTGTCTGACTGACTCATGTGGATGTGGAAATGCTGTTAAATTCATCATATTCTGAAGCTCTCTACACAACTAATTCCAAACCTTATTTGTTAATAGTGTTGTTTTTAAAAAAATATACTAATATTTTTAATATTTGAGCTGAACAGGTGCGTTGCTGTAACATGTCTGATCTAATATTTGGTGGATTTTCAGTACCTCTTTGAGAATGGCTGTACGGAGAACATATTCAGTGATCACATCTATAGTAAGTTTTCTGAAGTATTAGCTCAGACTCTGAGAGCCTTCAACCCCTCATGCACAGCCAGTGGTGAGTTAGGTCTTTTTTCCTGATCCGTCTCTGGCCTTCTTAGGCCACCTTGACTTAGAACCTGATCTGGAACACTTTGGCTGCAGGTTCCATCTACTCACGGGTGGAGGAGGAGTTCCTCTGGGACTGTAAGCAGTTGGGGGTTTTCTCCCCCATAGTGCTGCTCAACACCCTGCTCTTCTTCTGCTGCAAGCATTTTGGCTTCACCACCGTGGAGCAGCACCGCCAGCTGTCATTTGCCCACCTCATGCGCTGCACCAAAACTGGCCAGAGCTGCACAAAAACCACCTTCCTGCGATTCTACCCTCCAATATGCGTGAAGGAGTTTGGTATGATGCACGGATCATATGGAACAATTCTATGCTTGTCGTGCCGTTTACCTTTTATGCATGGAGGGTTTGTGTTTGTTATATCTAGATGGTGTCCCAATGAAGAAGCATAAAAGTGAGAATAAAGACGACATCTTGGAGATGCTGGAGAACGCAGAGAACCCTCTTCGTTGTCCTGTCAGACTCTATGAGTTCTACCTCTCCAAGTGGTTGGTCAATTTTAATCTGTTTTAATTCACGTTTTTTCTCTCCTCCTCGTTTTGATCGTTGATGGGTTTCGGTGGTCCAGAACATCATCTGTTCGGAATACTGATGCTGGTCAACATGACTGTGAATAAACAGACTGCCCACATTAAGATGGCAGAACCTGGAGAACCAACAGCTTATATGGCACACAAATAGATTAAAATTGCTGACAGTTGAGCCTATAAAGCAGGGGAAAGGTCAACCCTGACCTGCCCTACCAGTAAATTGGTCATTATCATGATAAGAAAGCTAGCATGCTTGGCTGGTGGGAGGAGACCAACTCATAGTACTGAACAGTATTTGACGTCCTTATGAACTATTATGAAGAAACAGCTGCTTTAAGGATCATTAGGGTGCTCCACACATTGCAGCTTCATTTCTGGACTTCAGAGCTGTGGTTCTCAATCTCGGGGCTCAGAATTTCATGAGGGTGAACGATGATCCTACTCTTTTGTGAGTAGGTAGGTGTGTCTTAACGGCGATAAGGGAAGGTGGTTTTTTGTAATGATGCTTTTGATCAAGTCTTAACCTCATGGCCATTTTGAATTTCTTGTCTTCTGTGCAGCTTCAAGTCAGTATTGCAGCGCAGCGACCTGTTCTACCTTCAGCCACATGCTTCTTGCACTCCCAGCAGCCCTGTCTGGTACGCCTCCACTCCCCTCGACGACAGGACACTGGAGGCCATGCTGGTACGAATCCTTGCTGTCAAGGAGCTGCGGGGGGTAAATAAAAGAGGCCCAGACCAGCAAATATCTGGTGATATGCTCCTTCTGTCTGATGAAGATTCAGATTGATCACACAAAGTGGAAGATTTTTTTTAATTTTTTTTTTTGGAACCGAGTTAAACATATCTTAAGAAACATATATTAATGTTAATATTTTGTTTTCAGTTCCTGTCATAAGTTATACATTTACACTTTAGGCTGAATAAAAATACCAAATATAGGCAAAGGCATTTTCTGGCTAAGCTCATTGTTGTGTATTTATTTGCCGTACATAGTTTGGCTTTATTTACTCTTGGATTTAGTTTATTCCACCTTGATTAGTCATTTTGAGGCGTTACTCTGATCAAATGTCTGAAACTTGATTATTTTTCCTAATTAAAGTTCTTTTTTGTGTTCATTACCTTTTTCTGTTTGAACAAGATGGAACTAAATTCCTGCACACATTAGATATCCAGGCATTCCTGGTTTCTCACAAATACTTCTCAGAGGATATTTGCAGGTTCGGTCATACCAGCAGTACGCTTTCCCACTTCTTTCCCCTAAAGTTGCACAGTCTTCTCCATTTTCAGGATCTTCTTTCTTCCAGTCATCTGGCTCGTGGCTGACCCAAAATTTCAAACTGAATGAAAGAGAACAGAAAGATTTGCTTTTAAAATGTGCCACTTTATTTATTTGAAGCAGATGTTGTCACAGACTAGTCAAACCTTTCCTCCAGTGGAGATCTGTCCATCCACAACCACTGTCCCTCCTTCTCCGAGTCAGTCAGTCCGATCCAGAACCGATCGTTATTGGTGATCATAGGTGCGACAGCGGCCGCCAGGAATTTCTGCGCAGGAAAGGATGGTGACAATGGAAAAATGTAAAAAGGCAAAGCAAATGGTATTGGTAAAAGTATTCCACAGTTCAGGTGTTCAGACGTAAATAGAGACGTTATTCAAGCAGCCACAGGGAATTTTGAACCCCTCTTTTTTATAAATAGCTTCCAATAAAGACATTTTTTAATGTATTAAGTAAAGTAAATGGACAAATGCATCTTCAAAATGTAGTGGATTAAAATATCCAAGTACCTTAAAAGTGCTTTATTACAGTCTAGGCACACTTAGAGTCTATCAATATAGAAAGATAACAACAGCAGTGAGCTGTTACGGCTGATCTACTGTACCTGCTCTTCTTTGCTGGATACTTTAACCAGATCTGCTCCTTGCTGTTGACATTGCTCTCTGGCCTTCTCAAAGTCTAACGTGTTGTTAGAAAAATAATAGCACTGTCCTTCGAAGCCCTTCCAGCCGTCCGGACAGTTCAGGCACGGATTTGCTTTGAACAGAAAAAGGACGGGTTTCAAGTGGAGCGGCTGCAGATGGAAGCACCCCCCAGATTTGGTATCTGATCGAAAGAAAAGCTTAAAACTTCTTACTCGTGTTTACAAAAGCGGGACAAGTTTTCGGCTCCTCGGTGGGTGAAGTTATTTGAGAGCATGTTTCTGAGGCAAAAGAGTTTTATTATTTCACTGTTTTCCAAAATTTTTCATTTGTTAAAGAGGAGATTAGTACGTCACAAATATATTAAGTCATGGTGCATGATTATCAGATAATATTAAATAAATTAAGATGGTAAAAAAGCATCAGCTAGTCATAATATTAGCTAACACAACCATCATTGAGAAGCATACCTGTGAGATTTGCATTTTGAGCTGACAGCTGGTGCAGGCGCGCCATGGTTTGAAAATATGAAAGCGCTGATTTTAGAGGGAAAACGGTATTAATAAGAGCAACTTTAAAATGAAATATGTTGAAATCAGTCAGCTCTGTACAAATGATTCAAACATACAGAAAATAAACCAGATGAGTGCGTGCAGAGGGGGCCAAGGAAAGACAACAGGACAGATTACAGAGCTAAAGAAACTAACAGAATGTACAGTGAAATAAACAAAGTATAAATACTCACTAGTGAAGATCAGACCAATGACAGCTGCAGTCAGGAGAGCAGTAAGAAGACCGAAGGCGACTGATGTGACCTTTGACCCTCCATTTGACACAGCTTGTTGCGGGCCTGTTCAGAAATCAATGAGCTATCAGGCAAGTACCTGTCCAGATGTGTGGAGAGAAATATCTCCACCACCAAACAAAGATGTTCATGGGCTTATTTGTATTTTTATTATTATGAAGAACAGCCCAATGGAAAAACAGTGGAATGTCCACCACTTCCAGGTCAAAGTAAAAATTCCATATAAATTAATTTATAAACACTCCCTCCCTTTTCCCGGTATAGGAGTTACAGTTTTTATAAAACATAATGTTGACAGGATCATCAGCAGAGATTCTGCGCTACCTGTAGGGGGCGCTGCTGCTAAGGCGAGAGCTCCGACGTCGGCGCAGTCAGATCGCGACTTTTGGGGCCAACATAAACTTTGACCGATGATTTGAATAATGAAGTGATAACTTCCTGATTCACGGTGGACAGTGTTCCAAAAATGTTGAACCTTTTAATGTTTAAATGAAATGATAACGGTAAACATTTTAAGAGATGCTCATTTGAGAAGGAATACTATCACAGGTACAGTATCACGCACACAGCCTTCCTCCAGTTTACTGCATTGTTTGAAGTTGAATTATTACATATTTGTATCAAAAGTTGCTGTAAACCTGTGGTCACACTTGGTTGATGAGGAGATTTTTTTTTTTGCATTATGTAATTCCACAAGCACACTAAATTACATCATTGCATAAATACACCTCAAGCTCACTCTTGCATGCTCCGCAGTTCAGGAAACCAACTACCGGTATATTCCTTACATTAACATTTCAGATATGTTTAGTTCTACTTTTGTTGCACAATTTATTACAATTGCTCAAAAATGGAAGAGTTAACATGAATGGTTCAGGTCCAATAACTTCTGATCTCACTTCCTTTTTTAATATTTTTGATCTTTGTTTTTGCACTTACCATCAGGCTCACTGGGTGCCTTTATTTTAGAGACTTTAACCTCAGAGTATGTTGTTTCATCTGGTGTTGAAGTGGTCTCTGTGCAACAGTCAAAGCAATGACAAAAGCAAATGTTACTCAAGATTCAATTGTGGGGGGAAAGTGTGGATAATGTTATTCAATAACAATGAAATAAATGTGTTTTGGAGTGACTCACCTCTCGTCCCTTTCCTGGTTTTCACAAACGTAACATCGCTGTATACCGTATTTGTGTCAGTCATGTTACTATTGAGCTTTTCATGAGTGCTTTAAGCTACACACGGAACTGCAACCACATTTGTACCAATATCCTTCCTGTAAATTCTGAGGATGGGATAGGGTTAAAAAAAAATAATTAATTTTGCGGTCAAAACTTACTTTCAAACAGTGATTATAATATCCCAGGTATTCTTTACTAACTTTCATTTAATTATACAGTTTACTATTGTCTGATAACTGCCTAATGTTCCACTGACAAACAAGTAAAAAAATGACAAAAATGACATAACACTATAGAGAGAAGTGCTAGAGAGAGAGAGACTGCTGACTGCCCACCTGGTTCTTCCTGGTCTCCCTGATGGCTAATTTAGTTGTCTCTGAGATTAGCCAGCTGGTGTCCCACCTCACTCCTAGCACAGTAGTGAAACCCTCACCTAATCCAAGAAACCACCACTGTAGCTGTCCAACAACCCCTACAGTCTGGAACCCTGGGCAAAGAGGTGGTAAATGGTCTCTGACTGGGAGCAGAAAGGGCAGCCATCCCCTGTGCAAGACAATCAGGATCCTACCCCTGATGGGGGAAGGGGGGGGGCAGAGAGACAGAGACAGATAGAGAATTAGAGAGAGTTAGAGAGAAGAGAGAGAGACAGAGAGAGTTAGAGAGGGAGATAAGAAGATGCGAGAGAGAGAGAGAGAGAGGGGATCTCTCGCACATGGAGATCTCTTCAAATTTTGGATCCAAGAAGAAGCAAATTTAATGACGTTCCATGAATTCCACCAATCAAACCAAATAAATAGGACAGACATATCTGGTAACCAATCAGAATTTAGAGCGAGGGGGCGGAGTTTCATCATTTCAGGAAAAAAGAGGCGTGTCCGCTTCCTTTCCGGGGCAGCTCGGCTGAAGTGTCATCGGTGCGATTACAGACAGACTTTGAAGAACTTTCTGTCTCGGTGATCTACCGGTACAGCCATGGCTCCAAGCACGCAACTAAAAGAGACATTAGCGGATATGCATGAAGGGCTACGGGCCATCCTGCTGGGACCACCCGGTGCCGGGAAAGGGACTCAGGTGCGAAAGGGCTACTTCGCCAAGCTAGTTAGCCGTTAGCTTTGAAAGCCAGTAGCGCATGGCTGATGTCCCCACTAATGCTAAGCTACCTGCCCAGTCTTACCTGTTCTAGTTGCCTTCACAACACGGTTAAAGTCACTTTCTCATTAGCATTAAGATGGAAGGTGCGTTAAATATGTAATCAGGATTGCCGGGTGTTATTCACTGTTTTAATAATTAGTACGTGTGATACATCGTAATAGTAATTCTACTGTTCGAGTTTGTTTAGTGTCTTGGTGTTGGATTTTGGTCTAGTTGTTAAGTAGACAAGCAGTCTAGAAGTATCTTAACGTTAACAGATTTTCTCAAAATTGCTATGGCTTCGATTCTAGGCTTAAGCTACAAAGATATGAGTAACTTTACTAGTAAGATTAGTCGTGCAAGTACCGGTATGGGTGCAGTAACGGTAATAATGGGTGCATGAGCAGAAATAAATTAATGCAAATGTTGCCGCAGACGACCAGACTCTTTTAATGCCTTCATGCAACGTAAAATAAAAAGCAACTGCCAAGCCTTCTCCTCATCTGTGTGTGTAGTGCTGCTTTCCTGATGTTTCAACATCTGATTTGCATATTCCTCCTCCCTGACAGGCTCCGCGGCTTGCAGAGAAGTACTGTGTTTGCCACTTGGCCACTGGAGACATGCTCAGGGCGATGGTGGCTTCAGGCTCTGAGCTTGGCAAGAGGCTCAAAGCGACCATGGATTCTGGCAAACTGGTAATACTTACAGCAACTGTGTTTTTAGTCATTTCTATCTAAACTCCAAATGCATAGATGCCTTATATCACTGACATCACCACCAGTGAACTGCTTACACATTCCAGCCATATGAGGCCACATTTTGTGCCAGAAGAACCCAGGTCCACTGCACCAGCATATGGTCTGATCTCATCCCATTAACTAACAGCAGTCTGGGTGCCTCTGGTTGGCATGTGGTAGCCTGTGTGCACTTCCAAGTGGACCGAACCACCACTGACCCACTCATACTGGAGGATGTTGCAGCAGAAGGTTCTTAAAAGTCTTTGGGACTTTCTCATGTCTCTGTCACGTTTGCTCACTGTAAACATTCTCCTCTGCGAACAGAACCAGCTGCCATCATTGAATCACCATTTATAATGTTCTCTCACAACTTTTATGGTCTGCAGCTACAGCCTAATTCTCCCACTAGTGGTGACAATTCTGGAAAAATGCAAATGTAGTCAAGAATAAGCCAGAAAGGATGGGGAGGGCAAATCACTCTGTAGCCACTAGTTGTCAAACTATTAATCAAGTTCACTTTGATCAATATCTCATTTTCTTGTGTTGTCTGCCCTATTTACACAACAGTAGGTTAATAGACCAGACGTATGATTGACTGGGAGTAAACCTGAGAAAATTATGTGTTCCTTTCATTTTCTAAGCAGTTTATTTGCTTGATATTTCAATTAAGTTTCCATAATGTAGCATTGATAATGAATTACAATTTAAAATAAAAAATAAAAAAAACCCCAAAGAAACCCACAAAATTTGTTGTTGTTCGTGAAATTCGTTTTGTTGCATTAAGATCTATGTCCAGGTAGATTAGGGAATTGTGGAAAGGAGGGATTACCGGTATTTGAAATTTCCTTAGTTTGGGGATTTGATGAAGTTGTTTAAGACTTGATCAGAGCTATGAATAGTATAATAATTCAAACAATTTTTGAATAACGAAGCAAACTCCATTATAAAGCTGTTGGTATACAGAGAAAAACAGAGAAATGGCAATTTTTAAGCTTTCTTTTTAATGTCTGTGCTTCCAGGTCAGTGACGAGATGGTTGTAGAGCTCATAGAGAAGAACCTGGACTCATCAGCCTGCAAAAATGGCTTCCTGTTGGATGGTTTTCCTCGCACTGTCAAACAAGCAGAAATGGTTTGAATTTCAATTTCAAATTTTTTGTAATGTCATACAAACTCCTTGATCATTGTAGGATGTTGTTGGATGTTATTTGGTTGTCAGATAGTCCTGAAAAAATGGAAGATGGCAACAATCTATGGTATCTTTTTTCACCAGACCGTGTCATCTGTAACTTCCTCTGTATTTTACTCTTAAAGCTGGACAGCCTGTTGGACAAGAGAAAGGAGAAGCTGGATTCTGTGATTGAGTTTGTGATTGATGATTCTCTGTTGGTCCGGAGGATATGTGGCAGGTAGGAAACTTACACCATCTAAAAAGAGATTTGTAAGGTGAATATTCCATCAGAATTATTTACCAGTCCAAAGAAATCCCAACAAATTCAGTTGGGGTGTGAAAGTTTTGGTGGCAGAAAGCTGAAGGTAACGATCAAACTTAGTCACTGAAGCTAGTAGTGTGAACAAATATTTGAATGTAGGATTGTTTTAACAGGAAAATTACATTCAGATATTGTTTAGTAAGACTTTTGCTTAGTTAAGTGTTTGTTGCAAGTTAGTTTTTTTTTTTACTATATAAGAAAAGAAGGAACACATGAAGAGAGCAGCTCCTTCTAGCACACTTTAATCAGCAGAAAATATGGTAAAGGTAAAGGACTCTATGGCTTAATTGGCTCTTAACAAGGTCAGAAGCTTTCATTTTCTGTGCCATAATCTTATCATATTCAATATGAGGATCAGGATGTTTAGATTTCAGCTGATAATTTAAATTAATTCATTTAAATTAAAGCAGGAGACCTTTTGCAAATCACTATCTGTGGGTCCTTATCAGGGATATTGAAATGCATTCACACAGCAGAACTCGTGGCCCTAATATAGACGAGCGCATGCTGGCTGCGGTATTTAGCTTGCGCACGGCAACAATTCGGCGGTCGAATTTTCGGTGCATCCCCACCAGACAGGGACACCATGAGGTCCAGTAGGGTCAGAATGAGGACTGAATGTGGTTGGACAGCTGGTTAACAGAGCCAGACATCTCGTCAGCTGGGTTTTGACCCTCTTCCCTCCGTCTTTACAGACTAATTCATCAGCCAAGTGGTCGCTCCTACCATGAGGAGTTCAACCCCCCCAAAGAGCCCATGAAGGATGATGTAAGTAGTTTCACTCTCAATGAACACTTAAATACTTAAATACACCACATACAATTGGATGGTTTTAAAAGAAAAAAGGTAACAAAAAAGGTGTTGTGTTTTTAGTCAACAACCAATTAATCTTTCAAACAAAATGCCGAATGTGAATAAAACTGGCTGCCGAACAGTTAATGGCATCAAAGAACTGTTTTATCCTACACCGAGTGTCTTTGCTGGGATCATCCTTTTTCTGATGATCTGGTCCAGGGGTGAAACAACTGCTCAAGTACCTCGATTATAAATAACTAATTTTCTCTGCATTGAGTAATACTTTTTTTAAAATCTAGAGCTCAAAGGACAGTTTTTCACATGGAAGTTTAATGTTGCCCAATGCACTTATGTCGCCCACAAAAAGGGAAGGAGAAAGTGAAATTGTTCAGCTGGAGCTGGAAGATACAGTATGAGCTGAGGGAAACTGCCAATAATGACGATACCATTTTCTCTTGTGTGAGGTAACCACGTGTCCTTATTTGCCCAGACCTGTTTGCTCTTTGAGACCTAAAAATGTGTCTGGGCAGAATTTCAAAATCGTCCAGGATTTTTTTTTCTCCTCGGGCCTCAAACATGTTCAGCAAATTTCTCTCTCGTTTACAATGTAGCCAAGCCCCCCCCAACTGAAAAGTCCTCTTTTTCAAAAACTCAAATCTGTTTTATCAGATTACTCTATTAATCAAAGGAATTCACAGCAGAATATCTGTTACAGAGTCAAATGACTTTGTAACAGACCCAGAACTTCATCAGTTCCAGCTCCATCAGTTGACAGTGGTGGGATCACCACGCTTGGATTGGCGTGGAAATTTGGGAGCCTTTTCCTGTGATGACCGATGGTGTAACCGTGTTGAATCGTGCCGGTTAAAGCAATCAACACCGTCTGTAATTTGACTTTCTGCCGCAGCCAAAACAATTTTCTGTCTCCTTCCTAGCAGCGCTCCATCATCGTTGAGTCGGCATTAAGCTTGTATGCTTTGAAAGAGAGACTGGAAAATGAAGTATAAACGGCAACGCTACCGCTAGCTCTCATGTTGCTTTCCATTATCTAGTACCGTGTTTCTCGCATCGGGATCATGATGACATCTCTCGAGACACATCTATTGGCAGCGTGAACGTACTCAAATGCTGATTATTAGCGGGTTTAGATGTGTTGCAAGGCTGTATTATTGCCCAGGATTGACTACTGACTTCAAACTGGTGCACCACTGGAAGCACAAGAATGTTTTCCACAAACAAATCAAACAGTAATTTCAGCTTCATCACTTTTACTACAATCACAGTTCCCTAAAAGATTTGGTTCTGCACTCATCTCTGTTGACAGGCTGATTCAGGGTCTAACTCTTTTTTTGTCACGTCTCCACTCAGGTAACGGGTGAACCGCTCATAAGGCGCAGTGATGATAATGAGACCACACTGCGCTCCCGCCTTGATGCTTACCACCGCCAGACCGTTCCTCTGGTGAAGTACTACAGTGCCCTGGGCCTCCACAGGGCCATCGATGCCTCGAAGAGCCCAACTGTAGTCCTTGCGTCCATCATAGCTGCCTTTTCTGCTGTAAAGGAAACCTCCGCCTCCACTGCTACCTGTAAAGACCAAGTGTTCTTCATCTGAACCCTATCTCCATCCTTTCCTTATCCTTTCAATGTCCCTTCACGGATGTACAAGAGTTACTCACGTGCCGGTGGCAACAAGATGTAACGTCTGTTGTAAAGATGGACAAAGGAGGCTCAAAGTGGCAATAGCAAAAGTGCTTCTACTCTGCATCTGCTCATTATTTAGCTTTCTTTTACATTTTCTTCCTGATCCCAGCTTGAAGTACAAACATTTAGAGAAGCAGACTGTTCAGATTTATCTAGCAGTTGATTAATTCATACTCTATAGTCTATACGCACATTAAATCCGTCCACCACTTCTTGAGCTACATAAAATATAGTCTTGCAAACATTTAAAGACTGCAAGACTTTCTCCAACTGACATGATGGAGGTTATTGCATTCGTTTGTTTATTCGACGGGCAGAAACATTGCTCGGACAGTTTCATGTCCAGCATATAATCCTGCCTCTGAATTGCATTAATATCTTGCGGTGTAACGGAAGCACTTCTGTTGCAGTGAATGTAGCACAGGTCCGCTGATCTTGCAATACAATTTCCATTCAAAGTCCAATTCTCTCTTTTGTTCCCAGGACATATTTAATTTTTTTTTCCTCCATTTTGTAAATTGACTCTGTCTTTTCTGCATCGTTGTTTGTGGACTCCTTCCCTAATGACATCTGCTGTCAGATGCCATGAATGACACTCTGGATGTAAGAGGGACTGGAAATCAACTTGATCTAATGGACTGCTGATAAAATCAGCATGAATCTGTTGGCTGTGGTCAGCTCACTGTGCCTCTATAATCGGTGCTTTAATACGATTTACATGGTCTTGGTGGCAGAAGGAAACATTATTCCTCCCGTCAGTTCTTCTATGTTATCCGTGTAACCCCGTTTCCAAATAACACCACCAAAATGTCAACGATAGAAATATAACTTTCAGACTTTTATGACTGGCATTTCTTGAAAATTGGGTTTCAGGGACAAACCAATCTTGATCATTTGAAGCTCTGGTTAACAAATCGCCGAGTCATTCACAATACTGATGGCGCACATTTACCTGTGTTTGCCCCCAGAGACCAGTGAGATCCAGTTAAGATTATGTGCTCACTTACCTCAATCAACGTGATTTTTAAGTAAATCACAGACAAGAAATAAGGATTTTCATTTTTTATTTATTGTATGGTCTGTCACACAAATATGTTGCTCTGTTATTTATTATGGTGAATGTAAACGGTCAGCATTGTAACCTGGCTGAAAGCATTGTTTTTATTGTTAATCTCAATTATTGTTATTATTATGAGTATTATTATTATTATTATAGCAGCTATAGGATTTAAATTGCCAAGAGGAAAAAAAATCCTTCTCATGTTAAGCTCTGCTGTAATTAACGTGATGTCTCTTTCTTTTGTCTTGCAGCTGGTTGAATCGTAAGTTGCTTCATTTCAGCAGAATCCGGAGTGGAGTCAACAATGTTTGGGGGGGTCAGAAAATAAACTATCATGGTAAAAACTGCAGTTTGGACATGCTTGTCATTGTTCTGGTGCATCCAAATAAATGACTATTGTGAGCATCTGCTTTTTTCATTCCTTTAGAAAATAATCAAAGTGGAGTACAATATTTTAAAATCATAAATATTTTTAGATGGGATATCTCAGAATGTAGCAATTAACAGTTGAAATGTATCATTTCCATCAAACTTGTGTATTTTTTATTTTATTGAGAGTTTAACCACAGTAGTACCGAGCAGCCAAATATCACCACTTCCCTGGACTGATTTTTTTCATTTGACTTTGGTTCATCTGACTCGCAACCTTCGGTTTACGACGAGCTCCAGGAGGATGACGTCACGGGGTGGGGTTTCCGTCCTGCGGACGCGGTGACGTCACCGGCGGGGCTTTCCTTCCAGACGTCAGCAGAGGCAGCGCGCAGCGGCCAGGTGGAGCGGAGAATCAGGCGGATCGCTGCACTTCATCGGGCCTCAGCCGCACCAGAGGCCGCCCTCACCTGCCAGGAATGTCCGAACCAGAGAGCAGAAGGGCGGGGAGACGCTGTCCAGCTACAGCCGGTTGAAAATCATCCAGGAGGTGGCCAAAGTGGTCCGTCGCATCGCTGTGAGCCTCCCCACTCCAGGCTCGGTAAGTGCTGTGTTGGAGCTGTCTGACACGATTGAAGTAATGGGCGCTATTCTTTTATTAATAGGGAAATCCAAATGATCACCTTTAAAGGCGAGTCTTTCATTTTTGTAATTTATCTTCTGGTAGCTGTCACATTTTCTACCTGTCAGTGAGGTCAAGTTGATCAACTCAGAACAAAACCAGCACACCCCATAAACTGTGTTAATGGGTGCATACAATGCATGGAGGGAGGGTAAAGTAGATGAGAAGAAACAAGCTAAAAGAAAAAAATATAGGGTATTATTACATTGGGATTTATTGTTTTTATTTGTGTTTTGGAGTCTGGATCTACTCAGAGGAAATTGGTGATGTTTGCAGCATCATAATGGTTTGAGGACCTTAGTGGAGAGTCAAGGTACTCACTGGAATGAAACGTAATCCTTGAAAGGGGAAGAAAACCCTGAAACTGCTCCACTACTGAGCTGTGCCTTTCACAGATTTTGAATAAAATAACAGGACACAATTTTAAATAGGGCTCTTTCAAAAACAAAAACAGCCCTTTATACTGTATTTGATACGAACTCAAGCGGTCCCGGTCCTTGTTAGAAGCACTTGCTATTTCTTGTCATGTGTGTTTCAACCATGACCTCATCCTGAGTCGTTTTGGGTTCCTGTGTGATCTGTGAGGGTCAGGTTTCAGGCAATAGCTGAGAATGACACACTGGGTTCTCAGAGGTGCTGCATCTGTGTCCGACCATTGTGCTGCCATTTCCTTTACGAAATCCAAAACCAGATTTCTGCTGCTACTGTTCTTCACCTCACTGGTCTCTATGAAATTCACATTTTGTGTGTGTGTGTGTGTGTGTGTGTGTGTGTGTGTGTGTGTGTGTGTGTGTGTGTGTGTGTGTGTGTGTGTGTGTGTGTGTGTGTGATTGAGTGTTCGGGGGCTCAGAGGTTTGTTCTTTGCAACTGTAAAGCCATGACATTAAACATTCAACAACTCAGCAGTATAGAACCCCCGAATGCTCCTCTAATTTTAGATGCTTCTCTCTGCCTCCCAGTTTCTCCGAGGAATCTGGACTTTATGTACTTTGCATGTGTTAAAGAGAGAGAAAGCGTTTACGAGACACAGTGAGAAACCGCTGAGACTCCCCACCTGTGTGCCTGCATCTGGATGTGCGTGCAGAAACACAATGGTGGATGGGCTGTGTTATTCTTCATTAGTGAGTGGCAATTTAACCAAAACTACCCATTAGGTCTCAAGAAGAGATATAATAACCTGTACAAACCATTTAATTGTCTTATACACTGATTAAAATGATGGCAGATCCTGTTCAAATTGTGTAAATGCAATGATCTGAAATCTTTACTCTGCCGTGGTAGTCATAGTCTCCAACAGGAGTCTAAGAAAGAGGACATAAAACAGAGAAAATCTCTTGACCATACTGTCTCACCGATCTTTGGAAGTTACAAGTCAGGTTTAACTTGAAGACAGGATTAAAAATAAAAGTTAATATAAACGTCTGCTCTCGTTTAACAATCCTGGGAAAAGGACTGTTTTCACAAGTAGTGATGTCATTTATTGGCACCTTGTTGATATTGCTACACCAACACATTTAAAGTAGGCCAAAAAACTATGCAACACGTGCAAGGAAGTACATTTTTCAATGTTCTTTCTGCATTATTCATCTGTTTATATGTGACTTTAGAGCCTGGAGCAAACGTGATTCTTTGCGCGTCACGTTCCACATAGACCAGACACATCTCCTTTTCGTAACCCACATCCTATCATGAACAAACTGAACTTAGGTGTCAACAACAAGACAACTGTTTTTTAGCTGGGTCGCTAAAAGCATGTCATCTATCCTAATTTAATGTTTAAAACAGTCATCATTTATTAAAAGTAATATTAGTATCTCATGCAAACAAGCTCAGAGGCATTTTATGGCTGGGAGTTGGTTTAGATGACAAGCTTTCAGCTAATGCCATGATCTAAAGTGAAGAGATATCTGATCTTTGTGTAAAATGAAAGGATGGTTTGGCTAAACACACAAAGAAGAAACTTTTATAGTCTGCTCTTTTTATTTTTCACCTGTTAGATGCAACTGAAAAGTCAGTGTGGTTGTGCTAAGCTGTATTTTCCCCTGTAAGATAACAAACCTTGATACAGTTCTGGCTTGTGTAGCTTACCAAGGTCAGGAAAGAGATTCCAAAAGTCACACCTGCACTTTTACTTGGGTCTTCTGGGGTCTAATTTAATGGAAGAAACTCAACCAGAACTACGGTACCCTCACTGCATGGACCAGCATGCTACCATCAAAAAGAACAGGGGAACTAAATCCATTGGCATGTCCTCTCATTCTTTGGGAACATGTTGCTCAACTCAAGGTTGTGCACAGGTGGATGACGATATATCTGAGCAAAGCATGTACCAACCTTCACGAGCACAATAAAGAATCTGTGAAACTGTTTTAAGAGGAACCCAAAAGTGATGTCCATGTCAGATGTCAGTCTCTGGACAATGACAGCATCCTGTCTGCAACTCTGAGTCTCACAAATGGTCACAACTAGCATTTCCTGCCTGTCCTTCACAGTTTGCTGTCATCCAGAAACAATACTACTGGATCCGGATGGGGAGCCAAGGGGGGCATTATTGGAATTATTGTCGGTGATGTCATTTTTGGATTGAATATAAGAGAGTGATGACTGTATATCTGGAGCCAGAGTGAATGATCTGAGAGACGGATGGTGACCTCCTTAAGTCACAGTAGTGTTATTGGGGAGCAGTGTAGGCTGGATCAGGGTCACAGGGGGAGTCGAGCTCCACAGTAACCAGGGGTGACCTGGACAGACCTCAAACACTCAACTAAAAGAACGTTTAGATGATATTGTTCTGTATGTTTTTGAACTGTGGGTAGACACCAAAGACACAGGGACACACATAAAAAACCTAAATCCTTCTTGCTTTAAGGTTACACCACTGTGCATGTACATAAAAGTGCAGCATCAGAATAATGTGTGTTTGAGCTACAGCAAAAAGCAAAAGCTCTTTATCATTTAACTCAATATTCAGTAAAATGAGATTAATCTCTTGAACTACTGAATTGAGCCACATTTACTGTCTTGGTTAGAAGACAACCGTGCAGCCTGCGTCTTGGAAGAGGTCCTTCCTACTGTGTCAGCCATCTTGAGTTGTGGTGTGCTGCACTCCCTCGTGTGTGTTTCACTCAACTCATATTTAATCACACTCAGCAATATTTCTGAACATCATTATTTCAAGACTCCACAACTTAAACTACAAAAATCCTGAAAAGAAATTAAATTTAATACAACTAAGTATGTGCAAAAGACTGATCTCACTTAAATCTTTCTGGTTTCACACTTTGAAATAGCTTTTGGCACCTAGTTGTGTCGCTGGTAAACGGACAGTTTTAACACCAGGTTATATTTACTGAGCTGGTACGCACCTTACAAAAGTGCCCACAGTGGCGGTCTGTGGCCATCAGCATCATTTATGATGTTTCACTGCTTGCTGTTTACTTACAATAGCCAAGAAAAGATGTTTAAATATTTACTAACCTGTACATACTGTAAGCTTGTTCTTATACCTATGCCAATAATGCTGCAAGTATATTCACAGAGGTGCATGTTATACACGTATATGTATATATTTGCCTGTAGGTATATCCCAGTTATGACATCGTTAGTGTATTGTGCTTTTGTGTAT
This sequence comes from Takifugu rubripes, assembly GCF_901000725.2. NCBI lineage: Eukaryota > Metazoa > Chordata > Actinopteri > Tetraodontiformes > Tetraodontidae > Takifugu > Takifugu rubripes. Next base: position 834,143 of record NC_042296.1, on the reverse strand, counting down.
TTCTGTCACACAAAAGTCCTGTTTGTGTCTTCAATGTGTAATCAATGTGTGTGTGTGTGTGGTGACTGTTTCTGCTGACACAAGTTCAAATGCTTTCATGTCTCACTGTTTTCATTTCCTTCTCTCCCTCTCATATCTGCTCTCATTTTGCTGAAGACAACTTTTTCTTCTTCATCAGCTGTTGGCTATGAGGTTGTATGGACGGACAGACAGACAGACAGACCGACAGGCAGGCAGGCAGGCAGGCAGGCAGGCAGGCAGGCAGGCAGGCAGACAGGCAGGCAGGCAGGCAGGCAGGCAGGCAGGCAGGCAGACAGGCAGGCAGGCAGGCAGGCAGGCAGGCAGGCAGGCAGGCAGACAGACAGAGTCAAGAGAGTGACTGAGAACAGTTGGAGCAACTTAGTTGATTATGTGAAGCACAAATGTAGGGATCTTTCGCTTACATATTTGTCCATCATTACTAGCCGAAATGTGTCAAAGAAACATATTGGATAAAGCTCTACAATGCGATAATATGAAAGCCAAAGTAGAACAGACTAGCTGTTAGTGGTTGCTACAGAGACCCATACAGATGATCAGATGGTAGCTATGGCCTCAAAAGAACACCTGTGGTGAAAATGAGAAAAGATGATCATGTACTGTACGACTGGATCCAAAACGCTACGTCTGTGACATAAACAGGGTCTCCTGGCTCAGAATGTGTGTGTGTGTGTATGCGTCTGCATGCAGAAGTGCCAGTGTAACAGAGTGGCTCACTGTTTGCCCCTCTTACAGTGAGCATCACCATGACAACGGCACTAGTAGCACAGCATGAAGTGGAGGAAGAGATTGCAGTGCTCTGTGTGCAGGGAGAGAGAGGGAGGGAGACAGAGAGAGAGAGAGAGAGAAGGAGAGAGAGGGAGAGAGAGATGCATGATTGGTCAGGCAGCTGATGTCATGTAATTGGTGCTGTGAAGAACCGTTTTGTAGGCAACCTTCTAATCACCAGCAGTGGTTCTCCACATGGGGTGTGGCGTTGTCTCACATGTATGATTCCCTCTGTCTTTCAGTTCAGGGTTCCAATAGTTAATGATCAAACTGAAGAAGTGCAAAGCAGAAAATAGAAGGAGCGGAGGGAGGAGAGGTGTGTGTCATACTGAGCATGCTCTTTGTGTTAACTTCCTGCTCTCTTCTTCCTGACAGAAAAGACCGATCAAGAGGCAGGCATTCACTGCTGCGAGGTGGCAAGAGCGGAGGAGACACTAAATCCAGCTGAGATGATTTCAAACAGAGGAATTATCACGCCGGCAATCCTCTGAATATTGTGCTCTTACATCTCTATCCTCTGTTTTAAGGAGATTTGTTTATTGAAGACAACAGCGGTCTTCAACATTTGACTGTTTTTCTGCCTGGCATTCTTTCATGCAGAGTTTTTGATGACCGAGTTTTACTTTTTTCCCCCAATCAAGCTTCCCTGAGCAGTTTTTGGAAGAAAGGTATTCTCCAGGTTGTCGTCAGCAGACCCCTCATCCCTCGTGTCTGCGCGGCAGGTTTGTCTCGTTGAGCGTATCTGCGATATCATCTTTCAGGGATCAATAACTTATCCTCCGCCTTTCTCGTGGGAAAAATGGGATCAGAAAGGGACTCAGAGTCACCTCACTCTTCAATCAGTGGCATCCCCAACCCTAACTGCCACGTTGTGGGCAAACGTCAGGGCCGCATCTCCTTCTCCAGCCTGTTCCACAGTAAAAGGGGCTCTCGTAGGGCCCCCAAAGCTGGAGTGCCCCCTCATCTATCCCTCCATCACCACACCCCACAACAGCTCCTCCCTGCTGCCTTGAACTCAGCACCTGCTCCAGTCTCCGCTGCGAACACCAGTGCCACCACAGCTCCTGCGACCCCACATGATGCTCCCTTCAGCACCTCCTCCAAACCACTTTCTTCAAGCCAGCAGTCTCTAACTGGGGGCCCCTCCTCTGGGGATTCCAGCCTCCTAGAGTGCCCCCTGTGCCTGGTGCGCCAGCCTGCCGAACAGCTCCCTGAGTTGCTGGGGTGCAGCCACCGTTCCTGCCTGTGTTGCCTCCGCCAGTACCTCCGTATTGAAATCACCGAGAGCAGAGTCCACCTGAGCTGCCCTGAGTGTGCTGAGAGACTGGCCCCACAGCAGGTAGCAGATATCTTGGATGATGGGGCCCTGCTGGAGAAGTACGAGGAGTTCCTGTTGCGGAGGTGCCTCGCGTCAGACCCGGACTGCCGCTGGTGCCCGGCACCCGACTGCGGGTAAGACAGAGTCTGTGATCTTTGTGCTTTTCTCTTGTTTCTCTGACTCAAAGCGCAAATGGTTCATCTGCAGTTTCTACGGACTTTGTTTGATCCGTTCTGTAGATGAAGGCCTTCACTGAGCCATCTGTCCACTTGCATCTACTGCTGTAGTTGCTTCAAATGAAACACTTGCTCAGAACAACCAAATGGTTGGGTTTTTTCAGTGGAGGATTTTTTCTACTTGGCTGGTACTGTATTAATAATGATTTTAATACCTTGATAAGTAAACGTGAATTGGCAAAGACGTGTAATGAGAACTGAGACATTTTTATAGCTTTGAACTGAAAACAACAGTGGATGTGGAAGAGAAAAGGAAACCTGTATTCCAAAACCAAATTCCCTCTAAAAGTCGTGATTTTTTTTCAAACCAAAATCTGTCATCATAAAAGCATCAAAAGGCATTGAAGAGGGAGGTCAGGAAGTTCAAGAAGTGTTCCTCATGTGATGCCACCTGAATTGGTCCCCTTCCCAAAATTAAATGCAAACCCCAAAGGCCCAAGGAGAGAATATAATATTTGAAAGGCTGGAACCAATAAAACGCTGACAATTTACCAGAGATATAGATGCTAGGGGCAGAAAAGTCTTCCTCTGTTTATTGTTTTTCCATCTTTGTGTTTGCCAGTATTGTTTGCACAAGGTTTTGTAGGAGGAAAAAAATGGTTTGAGGTCTTTGAAACTGAAACTAAGGAAACGTGAATGATATAAAAGGTGAAACTGTTGCAAAGGTATCAGTTTGAGACAATTAACCATTTCACCACATTAATATTTGTTACAGACGGAAAGGAACCTGTAAAAGTGAGAGCAGTAACGTGTAGGACGTTTGGAACGCGTAAGAGAGGGCCTGGAAGTGGGCTAAGACCCATTTCCCTTTTACAGCACTGACTCACCTCAGCTCAGCTCACTCCAGTGGGCCGTGGGGGAGCCTGTGGTTGGAGGACGTGGCTTTAGAGATGGAGAAGTTTCTGTGAGATCAAATGAGAGGCGTTTATTTTGGCTTAGCAGCGAGTGATTCGGGGTGTTTGCATTTGGTGTGTGTGGGAAGAAGGAACACAAATATTCAGTTATGTGTTTTAGCTGCGCTTTCGTAACACCGATATGTTAACACGGAAAGTCCAACTACTTCCTGTGATGTTTTTGTATAAATGATCCTCATTTTTATTGAGGAAAAGCACAACACAACACACTTTTTGTTCTTTTTTATCACATGCATTATGGAGACCCCACGGGCAAAACATAGAGAGTAAATGTGTGGTTTATTTAGGGTAGCAGCAAATGGGATGCACCCTGTGCCTAAAGCCATGCAGGTTTCAGAAAGTTACAACACACACATTTTTACAGATTTCGGTCAGAAGTTGAAATCAGCAAAAGTCTGTGTTTGCGTGGCCTTGGTCACATAAGTGCCCAAACTGGCAGATGCTGGGAATCATCCAGCCTGGTAGGGTGAGCACATACAGATGAGTATTCAACGCCACACACACACACACACACACACTCACACTCACACACACACACACACACACACACACACACACTCACACACACACACACACACACACACACACACACACAGAGTGGATTTCTGCCTTTATAGCAAAAACCTCCTTATCGTGTTTGTAAATTCAAAACCAGTTTCCTGTGATTTTACTTCTGTCGAGCATTATATACTCATTGGTTTGTTCGACGTTTGAAATTATTTAAATGTTTGTGTTAACTGAGCAGAACGTACAGGTTGGCTTTGATTCCTCTTCGCCTCCTGCTTGTTTAACACCAACCATTGTCAGAGTTTTCATTAATGGCAGCTTCCAACATCAGCTCTGAAGTGTTACCTGTGCGTTGTTCAAAGGGTTCCCACTCTACTGTGGCGGTCGAGTCCATTGTTTGTTTCTGACCTGTCACCTCATTCAGCTGATGCGACCTGAGTGTGTGTGATTGTGCAGAGCACGCATCCAATGAGAACTGCGTGGTGATCTGCCGTGTCTGCTGGTTGTCAGTTGCCATGGTGACTCCTGATGCAGTATAGAGGGAGTGTTGCTAAGAGAAACACGTTGGGGCTAATTAAACAGATCAATATTCTAAGGACTCTCCTGTTGTGTGTCGCTGTTGTGAATTTGGTGCTGTAGGGATGAACTCGAGAATGATCCTGACTTCTTGTACCTCTCACTTATTTGTGTGGCAGACCGACACATGTGCACGAGTCTCTGTGTCATACTGAGCTCTGAGACAATGTGTGTGTGTGTGTGTGTGTGTGTGTAAACAATTATCTGTTTGAACAATGGGGCGTGTTAATGCTAACACATCATTTCACATCTCCTATTCTCCTTCTGGCTCCTTTCGTTTTTCCTGCCTCTCTCTGCTTCCCATCTTGGAAAAAGGGACCAATTCTTTCCTCTGTACTTTGTTTTAAAAGTGATATTAAATTCTATCCTTGGAAAACTGCCACAGTAACCTGTGTTTATGTGGTAAACCAAAGCACAGGCCAAACCCAAACAAGCTTATGAGCAGGAACATTCGGCGTCTGTGGGTCTGCAGTTTTATTGCATGAGTTGCAGGTAATGAATTTTCTTGGACTCAGAGAGTTCAATGCTTGCGAAGCAGCAACCTGCTTGCAGAGGGAAGCTTCACACCTTTCTTCATTAGAATGTTTGCTTGCATGGAGACATGTATGTCAGGTATATCCTATGTAGATTACCAAGACTTCAAAAAAAAATATGGGAAACAAAAAAGAAACGATTTTTGCGACAGTTTCCATGTTGTGATTTAAAGAAATGGTTTTGATATCGGCTGTATGAAATTTTGTTAAACATGCAACTGAATGAATCAGTCGCTGGATACTTGTTTCATCTTAGGACACTTATGTCCCTGTTTCAGTCACCATGACTGATCCAGCATGAAGTTCTTAGTTGGATGTATCTTGTCTGATCCTGTCCATGAGCATCCCTGTGATTTTCCTTTGTCTCTCCTGTCCCTGAACAGCTGCTGTCACCATGCTCGCGTGAACGTGTGCTCCTCACAAACACGTTGGGGTTGATGTTTTGGAGGCTTGCAAGAACCATCATTTCCTTTGTTCCTTTGAGTGGGTTGTTTTGTCAGGGTGGAAAACAAGCGCCTAAAATCCGAACATCGCTGTCTGCACTCCTCTTCACACGTTTGACGCGTTTTCTCCCACTCGGTTTGTTGACAGGATGGAATGAGTGGTCACCATTGTGATTTCACTGACTGACATATTATATCTCAGCTCGTCTCCTCCATCAGTTCTGATGGTCTTTGTGGGGCAGCGCCTCCCATTTTAAACATTGTCCATGTATAAGTTTGTTCAGTGTTTTTCTGTTAACAATTTTAATTCATATTTAGATATTCATAATATATATTCTGAGATCTGTTGACTATAATCAACACATATTTGTTGCTGCTTTTTGTACTTTACACATGATACAAACCCCAGTTTTGATGGATTTTTCCATTTTCGCACACTTCAGTAAGTGATCACTTGATATTTCTAAATTGCGCATTGTGTAGTGTTTTAGTTTGAATAATTCATTTATACAACGTCACAAAGACCGTCCGTTGTTTAAAGGAGAAGGTTTGGTCATTTTTCCAAAACAAGTCATGGTCAATAGCTCTAGGACACAAGTGGCTAAATAAACAAGGACATACAATTCCTGGTTCTCTTTCATTTTCTGAATTTGCATCAAAATATGTTTGTTTTAACTCCATTCCTGTTTCTTAGTATTAATGAGCCTCAGCTGTACCCCCCCACAACTGATTGGAAACTATGACACATTTGTTTTTAGGTCTTTATAATTAAGTCATCAGTTACTTTGTCATTTCAGCACCCTACTGATTGTCCTTGGGATATTTTATGTTTTAATTGAGTCTTTTGGCTTGTTCTTCAACTTTTAAGCATTGTCAGTGATTTTCAGATGTATATTTTATTATTGTATTTTTTTTTGCGAGGAGCGGGGTATAAGTGCATTGACCATTCTCTGACAGTCTTCCTCTTTGTCTTTCTCAGATTTGCTGTCATTGCCTCAGGTTGTGCCAGCTGTCCCAGGCTGGTGTGTCACAGAGAAGGCTGCGGTGCAGAGTTCTGCTATCACTGCAAACAGGCTTGGCATCCGAACCAGACGTGTGACTCGGCTCGCCAGCAGAGGGCGCAATCCCTGCACACCCACAGCAACCATTCACCCAGCTACACACAAGAACAGGGACCAAGTGAGTGTTTGGAAGCCCTCCACTGTGCAGCATCTCCACACAGCTCCTGTCAACCCAGAGTCAATTTAATGTACCCAGGTTTGGATGACATTAATCAGTGTAGTGTTGCCCTGGTAACCACAGTCATTGCAAAGTTCACATTTTCAGATTTGCTGAAGTGTGTCGACAGATCTAGAAAATCTCCTCCCTTTTCCTGACATTTTTGTCTCTCCTCAAATGTCCTGTCTCCATCAGTCTTTGTCAAATCAACATTCTCCTTCCGTCAGCACGCTCATTCAGCTGCGTCTTTCGGACCAACTCCCTGCAGTTTCTGCAGCAGGGTAAACTCTCCAGAGTTAATCTGAGCCGGGGTGTCTGTGTAGAGTCTCATTCTGAGCCAGGAGACCCTGTTTATGTCACAGACGTAGCGTTTTGGATGCAGTCGTACAGTACATGATCATCTTTTCTCATTTTCACCACAGGTGTTCTTTTGAGGCCATAGCTACCATCTGATCATCTGTATGGTTCTCTGTAGCAACCACTAACAGCTAGTCTGTTCTACTTTGGCTTTCATATTATCGCATTGTAGAGCTTTATCCAATATGTTTCTTTGACACATTTCGGCTAGTAATGATGGACAAATATGTAAGCGAAAGATACCTACATTTGTGCTTCACATAACCAACTAAGTTGCTCCAACTGTTCTCAGTCACTCTCTTGACTCTGTCTGTCTGCCTGCCTGCCTGTCTGCCTGCCTGCCTGCCTGTCTGTCATTCTGTCTGTCTGTCTGTCCGTCCATACAACCTCATAGCCAACAGCTGATGAAGAAGAAAAAGTTGTCTTCAGCAAAATGAGAGCAGATATGAGAGGGAGAGAAGGAAATGAAAACAGTGAGACATGAAAGCATTTGAACTTGTGTCAGCAGAAACAGTCACCACACACACACACACACACACACACACACACACACACACACGCACACACACGGAGTCAGAGTCTCTCTACAAGGACTGAACTGCTTTGAGTTGCAGGACATTTTAGGACCAACTATTTCAATATTATGAATTTAAACTGAAACTTTTGTCAACTTATCAACATTTTTTGGGACGTGTTTGTAACTGGATATTTCTCCTAATGAACAGGAAGCTCAGAGTTCAAGTGGAGACCTATGAGATGTCAAACAGAACTAGAAATGGCCCATATAGGTAGTTTTAGATTTAAGCAAGTGTGGAAATACACAAAACATCCTGATGTCAGCAAGCCTTAAGATCTAATTAGTTCTGTGCTCACAAATATCTACCAATGCACTGATAGTAATCAAGCGCCTTTTAGCACAGCGTCAAGAATCAGTTGACCCATCATCTTTCTGGATGGTGTAATGATGACAACTGTGATGTATTCCAGGCTGTTTCCTGTCCAATATATCATTATGCTTCATTAATGACTCTATTTTCCACAAAGTTGGAAAAACAGTCAGAAATAACTTAAATCACCGGTGTTGAAATGAGCAAAGACTTTCGTCTCTCCCCAGCTGATGACATCAAGCCGTGCCCTCGCTGTGGTGCCTATATCATCAAGATGAACGATGGAAGCTGTAATCACATGACCTGTGCCGTCTGTGGCTGCGAATTCTGCTGGCTCTGCATGAAGGAGATCTCCGACCTGCACTACCTCAGGTACAAGAATCATTCCACTGTTTCAGGAGGATGTTTTTAGATTTTCTTGTACGTGCAGCCACGAGTCTACCTTGATTCTTCCCTGTAGTCCGTCCGGCTGCACGTTCTGGGGGAAGAAGCCTTGGAGTCGAAAGAAAAAGATTTTGTGGCAGCTGGGGACCCTGATTGGTGCTCCAGTGGGCATCACCCTCATTGCTGGCATTGCTGTTCCTGCCATGGTCATTGGCATCCCTGTTTACATTGGCCGCAAGGTGAGACAGAATATTGAAGAAGAAAAAACTACTTTTTGCTTGTGACTTATTGGAAAAAAGCATCATACTTAGAATTTTTAAATGTGCTGACCTTAATCTTCTTCAAGAAAACCTCTTTTTTGTCACTAATGAGCAAATTGTTGCCAAACAAGTCTGAAAGGATTTGAAAAGAGAACTGGGATGCTCTATTTATGTACTCGGATAATTAAACACTTCTTTTTTATTTTCCCCCTAATCTGCATCTAATCTGTAATGCCAAAGAATTGCAGTTATATTATATACGTTAATTACCTTTCACTATTACTCCTCTTGATTGATCTTTAACTCCTACATTGGAATAACCACACTACTAATCTGGCGCAAACATTTCCAGCGCACGCGTGCACCTCTTGGTGGCGCGCTGCGGTAATAAGTTGGTGCATGATGAGGAAGAGCATTTCACAAACGTTTCAGTGTGATCTTTCGGCTGTTGCTGAAGGAACCGTGACGCAATCAATGACACACGTTATCTATACACCGAATGATAGCAGTCTGTCCACCACAGACAGGCATTCTTTATATCTATTTTTTTAAATAGACATATATGACATTTCACGATGATCTTAAAGGAGAATCTTGTGTATGTGAATATTTTTGGCATTATGAACATTGTAGCATATAAAGGAAGCTTAAAATCATTTGTAGGATTAATTCCAATAAAAAGGGAAACAAAGAAGAGTGCTACAAACAATGAACATTTATGTTTTTGCTTAATATAACATCACATTACTAATTATATTATACATTTTTCCTGATATCTAGTGCGATACAATCTCCGTTCACCAGTTTTGTCTTTTGTCCGTATTTTTATTAACGTCTGCTCGGTGGTGCTCCATTGCAGATTCATGCTCACTATGAGTTGAAGAAGTCATCTCGTCACAAGAGGAACCTGGCCATCACCGGAGGGGTGGCCTTGTCCATCCTCACTGCCCCGGTGGTTGCGGCTGTCAGTGTGGGTGAGAAACGGAACAAAAAGTAACAATTTATAGATGCAGCATATAGAGTTCAACACGCCCGGTGTTGGTAATCATTAATATAATAAGCAGGAAGTTTCAAATAAAAATGAATTTAAAGGAAGTACATATTTAAACTCTGTGTGCTTGTCAGGTATCAGCGTACCCATCATGCTCGCCTATGTATATGGTGTGGTTCCCATCTCTCTGTGCCGAGGAGGGGGTTGTGGTGTCAGCAGAGGGAAGGGGCGAGGCGTGCGCATTGACTTTGATGAAGATGATGGTCCAATCACAGGTAGGCCTCAGAACATCCATCATCTGTTGTGAAAAGTTGCTCCACTTCACCTGTACTCTTCCCAATGTTCCACATGTGAATGCGTGTGTCTGCAGTGGCGGATGCGTGGCGAGCCCTCAAATCTCCCAGCCTTGGCGAGAGTAGCCTGGAAGGTGCAGTTAGTGGCCTCAGCACCACCTCCCCAAGCGAGGGACTGTCTGCTCCTGGAACTCTGGGCGATACTCCTCATTTTAACACCCTGGCAGGAGGCGCTCTGGGTGCCCATAATGGCAAATACAGCAGGTGAGACACAGGTTCTGTGTCCTCTGAGACTTTGGTCTGACAAGCTGGAGGGATTAATTTTTCTGTGAATAGTCAATTCTCAGTAATCTTTTAATTAATATTTGTATGCTCTGTATCTGACTTGCCCACTGTTCTGCCTTCAATGTAAATATTCCTAAAAGCTTTAATTTTGTGTATTCATTTCTTCCATTCTTTTTGTATGTTGGAGAAACCTTCTTGCTAAATATTGATAGCACCGTGTTACTGATCCACTTCCTCCTCCAGGCTTGAAGGGCAGGCAGGGATGCTGGTCAAAGAATCTGTCCAGCGGGAGACAAGCAGCCTGTGTGCAGGGAGCGACTGTGCCAGCACCAGAGGAATGGCTGGATCCATAATCTCATCCTACACGCTGCCTGACAGGTGACACTCTTGTATTCTTCTCTGGAGTCTCATGAGCATTTAGCAAGCTGTTGCCAGTTGATCTGCTACCCTGTCAGATGTGAACTGATGGAGGTAACAGAATAAGAACAGGGATGTCAAACCATCACTTAACTTTAGTGTAATCAAGTTAAACCTGTTTTAGTTGTTTGGCCATTAAACAACCTTTTATGAGAAAAACAGCAGTTAAAAGAACAGTTATATTAATATACGTCAAAGACATCAAATTCATTTTTTGTTTTCTTCTTTAAAAGAATACACACAAAAATTCTGCAGTTATGAAAAACTAGATACTTAATAAAACTGAATAAAAATAGCGATATAACGAGTCTTTTTGAGACAGTTAAATCTCGACTCAAAGAAATGATTAAAATGATTGATTGAAAAATAATCGCGATACTCTTTCTAGACAGCAGGTGTTGCTGTTGTCTTCTGAATTCGCCTTTTGATTTCCTTGTGCATAGCTTCCCATAACATATAGAAATAAAAAGTAATATATTCTAGTTTTACAATTTGTCTGAGACAGCAGGGAACAATCAATGTCTAGAAATCTCATTTTCTGCTGAAACCTTAAAGATGTAAATTCCAGTCTAGGAACTGCTGCATCACTAATTTATATGTTTAATTAGAGATTGGTTCTAAAAGTTTGTATTTGTATTTTTTAAGATAAAAGTAAAGAAGAATAGGCATATGTGCCTGGTAGTGTTTTTTTTTTGGTTTTTACATTTTTCTGCATTCTTTATACATTAACTCAGAAATAAAAGAGGATTATTTATTATTAAGAAAAGATAAGAGCAGATATACACTATTCTGTATGTTTTGCATGATAAAGGACTAAAGGGAATCATAGTAATTATGATTTTATGAGATGATGATGAGTTGTAATGTTTGCCCTTAACGCATGTCTGGCTCAGGTGCGTAGCAGAGGCGGAGGAATCACGTCAGCCATCATATTTAAGATGACACTTTGAATGCCTTTTCAGGGAGGGCACCAATCTGGAGATCCAGGTTGACATCGAGACCAAACCCAGCCATCTTTGCCTGACTAGTGAAGAGGACCTCAACTTGCAACCTGGCTTCACTGCAGTGCTTCCTGTCTCAGGAGGGGACGAGCCTCAGGACTGTAGCTCTCGAAGGGGTGGAGCATTGTGTGGCTCAGAGCTGGGGCTGTCACCAGGAGTGTCACTCAGGGAGGGCCTCCGAGATGTTACTCTGGCTCAGCCGGAGAGCATCCGCAGCGACCTGGAAATGTCAGACACGCAATCGGACGACATTGCAGAGCTGACGTCCGATGACTGCGACTCCCCCCACCCAAAGAGCTGTCATCTGCTGACTGGCCAACAGCCCCAACGCTCCTCGTGCCGAGATCTGAACCCTCCAGAGGGCCTTCACTGTCCCACAGACAGCAATGTAATCCTTTACATATGAGAGCTCTCAAGATGGCGCAGCAACAAATCTGACACCAGACTTTGAGTTACTATATCTTTATTTTCTTTTTCCAATTAGCGTCTTCTGCAAATCAGAGATACCATCGTAAATGCAGTCAGTGTTTGTTTCTTCACTGAGTGCAGTGTCAGGGTTCTACCTCTGAGCTTTATAAGAATATGATTTATGTTAACTCCTTGGTGCAAATTACCAATGACTTGTGAAAGGAAAAGGGTCAAAGCTTTCTACACAAATGTTGAGAACAGAGGTGACACCGACCAAGCACAACAGGAAAATAGTTGGGATGCAGTTGTTTCCTGTGGACACTGGGGGTGTTTATAATAATGCCTGAAGCTAGGTGTAGTTTGACCTGACTATTGTGGCTTCATTTTCTTCTTCTATTTATATTCTGAGTCTGTTTAAAATATGTGTCTCTGAGTCTGAATGAACCATGTGCCAGTGGTTTCAAAAGGCCTGGGAGGCTCTGTTGTTCTGGTCACAGTTTACTTTACAGGATTTGATTGTTACTTTTCCCAGCACAGAGGAAGAGGAGGAGATTGCACCCTGGGTCAGAGTTTAAAATTAGAGAAATGAGTGATTGGCTACTAACAATATCAAGGCCTGCAGACACTGGTCAACCAGTGACCCTGGATTCAAATAAATAAATTCATATTTCGGGAGGACAATAGAAATAACCTTTAACTGATGCCTCCTGGCTCTAGCAACCCCAGCAAGCCTCGAGGGGGTGGGAAACTCAACTTAATGAATTAAATATCTTATTAAAACTGGATTGTTTTAAAATTTGGATCATTATTTTTTATCTGACATTCCCTGAATTTTCCCCACACCCACACACCCCCAAACACACACACATACACACGCATGGACATCACAGCTCAATTACTTGAAAGTCGTTTGTATGAATGAGTGAGAAAACTTGTTGTCCCACTTTTTTGAGTAAGCACTCATGCACTTTATGAAGGTATGCCTTTTTCCTTTATTTCCTGCATCATTTGTTGTTATTGAATACTTTTCTACATGTGTGTTCTGAAGTCTGTGGTACCAAAATGAATCATGCACCAGATGGCCTTTTATGTTGGATGTAACTTAAGAGTTTGCCTCCAAAACATATTGTCAATGGTCAAAATAAATGATTCATCATTTTTTTGGTCATTCGGTATTTTGTGTTTTTTTTTATTATCTACTCTAGAGGTTGTTTTACGTTATCTTTAATGTTTGGAGTCAAACACTTAAGGTATTTGTAATTATTAAAGCTTTTCTTGATGTGACACATCAGCCTTTATTGTTTTCTAGCTTTTTATCACCTCTGTGCTTCAGTCTACAAGGTTTTCCTTTGAACAGCAAGGAAGCAATTTGGAAAACCGTTTTTTCATCTGTGTGGAATTATAACATTAGCTGCCTATACTGTATATCTGGACAAGGGTTTGTTTGGTTTGTGATCAAACACATGAATGTACCACAGAGCGTTATCTGAGACCTCCATTAAATCACAGATGGTTCTGTCCATAGTTGCGATGGCTTGGGTGTGAATAGACAGCAATATTGAACTATTATTATTATGTTTGTGTGTCTATCCTGTCGCTGTCAAAGTCCTGCGCTGTGTTGGCTCGTACACGCAAGACTGTGAAAAATGTGGACCATTTGGGGGACAAAACCACACAAAGTTAAAATAAACAATCTGTTACTGCACCGTATCACTGCAGCATTTCTCATGTGTCTGAAAGCTTCAAGTATAAAATATCATGCTGTATAGAAAAGAAAAACAATGGCTGGACAATAATCATGCAACATTTGTTTCAAAAGAACAGAAATTTCTTTACATATTCGCCAGGTTATACAAATGTTGCCTTTCTATCTACAATAATGCCCCGATTATCTTGACAAATCTTTCTCATTTAAGTCAACTAAGACAATGTAAACAAAAGTATTTCCAGGAATCAAATTTCCCTTAAAGTTGTTATTTCTCTTCTAAATTTATCTTTGCCCAAGGAATATAATGCATTATTTTTTTAATTGCAAAGTTTTCAAAGTAAATCACAAGATACAGTTTTATACATGCAAACTGTTTAACAAAGTAGGTAATATATTTGTTCAAAAGTGAATACGCAAGTTTATTAGTTGTCCAGGGTTAAGTACCAATAATCATTAATTAGCGCATAAACATAAGTTTCCACAGATAGAATGACCTCAGAACAAAGTTTCTAATGTTGACTGGGACAAAATATAATGTTTCTTCTAGAGGTCAAAGTTCAGAGTAATGTGATGTGTTTAAATCCGTGGCGAACGCATGTGGGAAATGTGTCAGCACTGCATGAACTTATTTCTAGTAACTTTGCCAATTTTATTAGATGCAAAGTGACCTGACAAACCAGGGTCCAGACCAGGATGCAGAGTTATCCAGCCGATATCCAACCTTCCTTTTATTTCTAAAGTTCTTGAGAAGGTGGTGGTGACTCAGTTACTGGAGCACCTGCAGAGGAACAGCCTGTTTGAGAGGTTTCAGTCAGGCTTTAGAGCTCATCACAGCACAGAAACAGCACTTCTTAAAGTTACTAATGATCTTCTCATAGCTTCAGATGATGGACTGGTCTCTATGCTGGTTCTGCTGGACCTCAGTGCTGCTTTTGATACAGTTGATCACAGCATCCTGTTACAGAGACTGGAACATGTGATTAGCATTAAAGGGGCAACACTAGACTGGTTTAGATCATACTTATCTGATAGATACCAGTTTGCTCATGTCCATGGTACTCCCTCTTCATACAGTAGGGTTAGCCATGGGGTTCCTCAAGGTTCTGTACTTATACATATATTCATATTTCTATGAAAGAATTTATTCTTTTGTATTGTGAAGCAATAAGGAATATTGTCATGCTGTAGCTGACGGCACCATGGGAGGAGGCCTAGTGGGAGATTGCCATAGAAAAGGCTGGCAGGGTGCTGAGGCTTTTCATGCAGGACGCTCCCTCTGCAGAACTGATTCAGTCAGCATCACAGGTGAGGAGGACCTGTCTGGGGCCCGATCCATTATCTCATCATCCTCATTCAATCATCAGTTGTTTCTACTGTAGCGCATATAATTGAAATAAGAATAGAAAAAAAGTATAAAATATATATATATATTAATGATCTAAGATAAATGGATAATCAGCCTTTTGTATACTTGTACATAGTAGAGAAAGTGTATACAATATACATGACAGAATATATACTATTCAGTGTGTGCAGAATGGTTGAAATATGCTATTAGAGAATTGTAAAGTTATTGTGTGAGTCCACAGGTAAATTTAGACATTTATGTCCACTCATCTGCAGACTAGTGGGCATTATGTTTGTTGTGCAGTCTGACAGCAGCCGGCAGGAAAGATCTGTGATACCTCTCCTTCACACAGCGAGGGTGGAGCAGCCACTCACTGAAGGAGCTGCCCAGTGCTGTCAGGGTGTCCTGTAGGGGGTGGGATGTGTTGTTCAACATGGATGACAGCTTAGCCATCAACCTCCCGTTTCCCACCACCTCCACTGAGTCCAGGGGGCATCCCATGACAGAGCTGGTCCTCCTTACCAGTCTGTCCATTCTCCTCCTGTCCCTGTCCGTGATGCTGCTGGACTAGCAGACTATCCCATAAAAGATGGCTGATCCCACCACAGAGTCATAGAAAGTCCTCAGGAGTGGTCCCTGCACTCCAAATGACCTCAGTCTTCTGAACAGGAACAGTCTGCTACTGCCCTTCTTGACAAGGGCTTCTGTGTTGTGTGTCCAGTCCAGGTTATTGTTTAAGCCAATACCCAGGTAATTATAGGACTTCACGACGTCGACGTCCGTTCCCAGAATGTTCACCGGTGCAGGCGGGAGGTTGTTACGCCTGAGGAGATCCACCACCAGCCCCTTGGTTTTATTGGCATTGATACGGAGGTTGTTCCGCAGGCTCCAGTCCACAGTCCTGAATAAGTCCTCTGTACTCTGTATCGTCCCCATCAGTGATGAGGCCGACAGCAGCAGAGTCGTCAGAGAACTTCTGGAGGTGGCATGATGATGAACTGTATGAAAAGTCCGCGGTGTAGAGGGTGAACGGGAAAGGAGCCACAACTCTTCCCTGCGGGGCACCGGATCTGCAGATAAGCCGATGTGACTCGGAGCCCTTCACTCTCACAAACTGTGGTCTTGGTGTGAGGTAGACCAAAAAGTTATTCCTAAAGATGCTCAAGTTTTTTTTTTAAGGTCTTTATGAGCTTTTGTTGCAATACGATTGAAGTACTGCACATGCCTTATTTGAACACGGCAATTTTTGAAATAATTATTTGGATAGTTCTCTAAATAGGTTGCTAGCTCCTGAAGTGCCATTGACAACAGTAGCCACCAGCTAGCCTGTTAGCCGTACCGAAGCGTGTTTTTAATTTGATCCGATTTACACTTGGTGCTGACAAATGCCGGAGTTTATTTTTTACAAAATATTTTTACAAGTAAGCTGTGTTGTAAAAGCGCACTGTGAACAGGAAGCTTCGGGTGTGTGGTAGCATTGAAGATGACAGGTTTATGTGCAATATTCAAAGATTGTCAGCTGGTTTTCCTGCTGTTAACATGCACCATGAATTAGAATATCGACCAGAGTCCATGACGGCACACCGTGATTTACAATTATTAAACAATTATAATAATTATATATTTTTCCACGTCTAAAAGCACCTCAAATTTTGAATCTGTTTGCAAACAAACACAGTTCTCTTCTGCAATGTCTTCAAACAACATTAAGGCATTGTCTTTCATTCTTGCAGAAATTGAAATCAGAAAAAACACGTATTTACAGCCACCGAGGGACAATTGAAAGAGTAAAGAGTGGCTCATTCAGTAATAAAAGCAAGAGATGATATTGTACATATGGATATTATGAAGAAAGCACATCGGATTACACATCATTACGGCCCACTTCACTGGTTGGCCACCGCCTCAACACTGGACATCACGGTGCGCTGCAGTTCCATCTCACACCAAAGATACGGGAAATGATACAGTAAAGAAGATTTTATTTATCATTTTGTTTGTACTAGAATTGCCTGAGTTTATTTTTACTCCCCAAGTGTCACAATTCTGAACTCTTTCCACATTAGATCCTGTGCAAACGGGATTAAAAGAAGACAGATTATGGGCTGAAATGTGTTACTTTGGGGTTGTCATCTTTGATCATTTGTTTTAGCAGACAGGGTTATATTCCCACTCTTATTTTTTAATTGATTGTTTTATGCGGAGTAGCACGGATGCGTTTGAATCAAGACTTTGTTTTGAGGTTATTACAAAGAAGATAGACAGAGACATATATTCCTATTTCTATGAAAGAATTTATTCTTTTTTATTGTGAAGCAATAAGGAATATTGTCATGCTGTAGCTGACGGCACCATGGGAGGAGGCCTAGTGGGAGATTGCCATAGAAAAGGCTGGCAGGGTGCTGAGGCTTTTCATGCAGGACGCTCCCTCTGCAGAACTGATTCAGTCAGCATCACAGGTGAGGAAGACCTGTCTGGGGCCCGATCCATCATCTCATCATCCTCATTCAATCATCAATTGTTTCTACTGTAGCGATGTCGCGCATATACACCTGTTACATCACAAAATATTTCAAAGAGAAATTTCCTTTGAACTTTGTCAAAGTGGCCTGTCTCTGATCTTTTTACAGGTATGGGCTGATGTTACATTTAATCACCAACTATTTGCATTTTGAAGATAAGTGAGGTGTCTCTGTAAACGTCCAGCTCTAAGTGTGTCAGAATCTTTAGTTCTCCTTCAGGTGATTTGATAGGAAAGCTCCCTCTGCAGCAGCAACATGGAACCTGGTGGACTCTCCACACATTTCAGCAACCCCTACACCTTTCCAGCTAAACTATGGTTTCTGGTAAATACTCCAGAAATCACTGCCATCATTTGGAACAATATTGGCAATGGAATCCTCATTGATAAAGCTCTATTAGAGACCCAGGTGTTGTCTCCCACCTCTAATACTTTGAGGGGGTTGAGCAAATTTAGAGGCATCAAATTCTTAAGTTTTATCCGCCAGCTTCACCACTATGGCTTCAGAAAAGTCAAACCTGTGCGCGTCACTTCCAACTGCGTTCACCACTTCTTCCAGCCTTATTTCAAAAAGGACCACCCTGAACTTCTTTCGGAGGTGAAGAGAAAAGTTCGCCAGCGCACCAGGTACCTACCTGCTCCCTACTCTAACCCCTACAACGTGACCGGAATGCAGTACGTTGTACAACAGCCGCATGGAGGTAAGATCCTTTCATTTCTCTGTAATGTAGAAGAAGAACCTTTTTGGTTTCCAGGGAGGGGAGATGACTGTTTTTACACTCTGTGCACACACACATGAACATGCAAAGAACACATGCACATGCATTCACAAAGGAAGAGGTGACCCCGTGAGTAAAGCTCTCCGGCCTGGCACTCAGAACATTTGAGGGCAGTGCTCCAGACATGTCCTGGAACCTCTCCTGCCATGGCCCACTGTCCAATCCTTTCGCTGCCCAGCTGCACTCCAATCAGAAAGTACCAGTGGTGCCCCAGTAACCCCGTGTCCCACTGGAGCTCCTGACTACTTATTTCATGTAGAGCACAGAAACTCTAAAAGTGCAAATATTTGTGTATTTTCTGCAGGAAACTTTCATTACTTGCCATCTCAACCCTTCCCCAACAACATGGAGTACTTTTTAACTGGAGCAAATCCATTGTTATGCCCGAGGACAGCACCCAACGCCTACAACCTCCAAACCCTGGTCCAGCCCATAGAAACCGGCCACCAGAAAGTCATTGAAGATCCATTCAATGATCTGAAGGAGATGCTGTCATTACTGTCCACCCTAAAGGATCAAGCACAGGTAAACCTCGCTTTCACTCCTTAGTTATGTTCTTGGATGCACTTGTAAGTCTAAACTCAACTTTCTCTTCCCCCATAACCAAACAAGTGGGAAAGAAGCGGGATTCACACCCAGGAATTCCACCCAGCTGCAGGTGTTTTACCGAATCACAACGTTTACTTCGGCTTTCCACCAATGCAGTAACACAGACATCAGGCTGGTATGCAAAATAAAAGGTTGGCGCATTCATAAAAATGGAATGTTTCAGTTCTACCCATTTTAAATTTTCCTTTCTTTTTATTGCAAGCAAACACAGTTCTCTTCTGCAATGTCTTCAAACAACATTAAGGCATTGTCTTTCATTCTTGCAGAAATTGAAATCAGAAAATACACGTATTTACAGCCACCGAGGGACAATTGAAAGAGTAAAGAGTGGCTCATTCAGTAATAAAAGCAAGAGATGATATTGTACATATGGATATTATGAAGAAAGCACATCGGATTACACATCATTACGGCCCACTTCACTGGTTGGCCACCGCCTCAACACTGGACATCACGGTGCGCTGCAGTTCCATCTCACACCAAAGATACGGGAAATGATACAGTAAAGAAGATTTTATTTATCATTTTGTTTGTACTAGAATTGCCTGAGTTTATTTTTACTCCCCAAGTGTCACAATTCTGAACTCTTTCCACATTAGATCCTGTGCAAACGGGATTAAAAGAAGACAGATTATGGGCTGAAATGTGTTACTTTGGGGTTGTCATCTTTGATCATTTGTTTTAGCAGACAGGGTTATATTCCCACTCTTATTTTTTAATTGATTGTTTTATGCGGAGTAGCACGGATGCGTTTGAATCAAGACTTTGTTTTGAGGTTATTACAAAGAAGATAGACAGAGACATATATTCCTATTTCTATGAAAGAATTTATTCTTTTTTATTGTGAAGCAATAAGGAATATTGTCATGCTGTAGCTGACGGCACCATGGGAGGAGGCCTAGTGGGAGATTGCCATAGAAAAGGCTGGCAGGGTGCTGAGGCTTTTCATGCAGGACGCTCCCTCTGCAGAACTGATTCAGTCAGCATCACAGGTGAGGAAGACCTGTCTGGGGCCCGATCCATCATCTCATCATCCTCATTCAATCATCAATTGTTTCTACTGTAGCGATGTCGCGCATATACACCTGTTACATCACAAAATATTTCAAAGAGAAATTTCCTTTGAACTTTGTCAAAGTGGCCTGTCTCTGATCTTTTTACAGGTATGGGCTGATGTTACATTTAATCACCAACTATTTGCATTTTGAAGATAAGTGAGGTGTCTCTGTAAACGTCCAGCTCTAAGTGTGTCAGAATCTTTAGTTCTCCTTCAGGTGATTTGATAGGAAAGCTCCCTCTGCAGCAGCAACATGGAACCTGGTGGACTCTCCACACATTTCAGCAACCCCTACACCTTTCCAGCTAAACTATGGTTTCTGGTAAATACTCCAGAAATCACTGCCATCATTTGGAACAATATTGGCAATGGAATCCTCATTGATAAAGCTCTATTAGAGACCCAGGTGTTGTCTCCCACCTCTAATACTTTGAGGGGGTTGAGCAAATTTAGAGGCATCAAATTCTTAAGTTTTATCCGCCAGCTTCACCACTATGGCTTCAGAAAAGTCAAACCTGTGCGCGTCACTTCCAACTGCGTTCACCACTTCTTCCAGCCTTATTTCAAAAAGGACCACCCTGAACTTCTTTCGGAGGTGAAGAGAAAAGTTCGCCAGCGCACCAGGTACCTACCTGCTCCCTACTCTAACCCCTACAACGTGACCGGAATGCAGTACGTTGTACAACAGCCGCATGGAGGTAAGATCCTTTCATTTCTCTGTAATGTAGAAGAAGAACCTTTTTTGGTTTCCAGGGAGGGGAGATGACTGTTTTTACACTCTGTGCACACACACATGAACATGCAAAGAACACATGCACATGCATTCACAAAGGAAGAGGTGACCCCGTGAGTAAAGCTCTCCGGCCTGGCACTCAGAACATTTGAGGGCAGTGCTCCAGACATGTCCTGGAACCTCTCCTGCCATGGCCCACTGTCCAATCCTTTCGCTGCCCAGCTGCACTCCAATCAGAAAGTACCAGTGGTGCCCCAGTAACCCCGTGTCCCACTGGAGCTCCTGACTACTTATTTCATGTAGAGCACAGAAACTCTAAAAGTGCAAATATTTGTGTATTTTCTGCAGGAAACTTTCATTACTTGCCATCTCAACCCTTCCCCAACAACATGGAGTACTTTTTAACTGGAGCAAATCCATTGTTATGCCCGAGGACAGCACCCAACGCCTACAACCTCCAAACCCTGGTCCAGCCCATAGAAACCGGCCACCAGAAAGTCATTGAAGATCCATTCAATGATCTGAAGGAGATGCTGTCATTACTGTCCACCCTAAAGGATCAAGCACAGGTAAACCTCGCTTTCACTCCTTAGTTATGTTCTTGGATGCACTTGTAAGTCTAAACTCAACTTTCTCTTCCCCCATAACCAAACAAGTGGGAAAGAAGCGGGATTCACACCCAGGAATTCCACCCAGCTGCAGGTGTTTTACCGAATCACAACGTTTACTTCGGCTTTCCACCAATGCAGTAACACAGACATCAGGCTGGTATGCAAAATAAAAGGTTGGCGCATTCATAAAAATGGAATGTTTCAGTTCTACCCATTTTAAATTTTCCTTTCTTTTTATTGCAAGCAAACACAGTTCTCTTCTGCAATGTCTTCAAACAACATTAAGGCATTGTCTTTCATTCTTGCAGAAATTGAAATCAGAAAATACACGTATTTACAGCCACCGAGGGACAATTGAAAGAGTAAAGAGTGGCTCATTCAGTAATAAAAGCAAGAGATGATATTGTACATATGGATATTATGAAGAAAGCACATCGGATTACACATCATTACGGCCCACTTCACTGGTTGGCCACCGCCTCAACACTGGACATCACGGTGCGCTGCAGTTCCATCTCACACCAAAGATACGGGAAATGATACAGTAAAGAAGATTTTATTTATCATTTTGTTTGTACTAGAATTGCCTGAGTTTATTTTTACTCCCCAAGTGTCACAATTCTGAACTCTTTCCACATTAGATCCTGTGCAAACGGGATTAAAAGAAGACAGATTATGGGCTGAAATGTGTTACTTTGGGGTTGTCATCTTTGATCATTTGTTTTAGCAGACAGGGTTATATTCCCACTCTTATTTTTTAATTGATTGTTTTATGCGGAGTAGCACGGATGCGTTTGAATCAAGACTTTGTTTTGAGGTTATTACAAAGAAGATAGACAGAGACATATATTCCTATTTCTATGAAAGAATTTATTCTTTTTTATTGTGAAGCAATAAGGAATATTGTCATGCTGTAGCTGACGGCACCATGGGAGGAGGCCTAGTGGGAGATTGCCATAGAAAAGGCTGGCAGGGTGCTGAGGCTTTTCATGCAGGACGCTCCCTCTGCAGAACTGATTCAGTCAGCATCACAGGTGAGGAAGACCTGTCTGGGGCCCGATCCATCATCTCATCATCCTCATTCAATCATCAATTGTTTCTACTGTAGCGATGTCGCGCATATACACCTGTTACATCACAAAATATTTCAAAGAGAAATTTCCTTTGAACTTTGTCAAAGTGGCCTGTCTCTGATCTTTTTACAGGTATGGGCTGATGTTACATTTAATCACCAACTATTTGCATTTTGAAGATAAGTGAGGTGTCTCTGTAAACGTCCAGCTCTAAGTGTGTCAGAATCTTTAGTTCTCCTTCAGGTGATTTGATAGGAAAGCTCCCTCTGCAGCAGCAACATGGAACCTGGTGGACTCTCCACACATTTCAGCAACCCCTACACCTTTCCAGCTAAACTATGGTTTCTGGTAAATACTCCAGAAATCACTGCCATCATTTGGAACAATATTGGCAATGGAATCCTCATTGATAAAGCTCTATTAGAGACCCAGGTGTTGTCTCCCACCTCTAATACTTTGAGGGGGTTGAGCAAATTTAGAGGCATCAAATTCTTAAGTTTTATCCGCCAGCTTCACCACTATGGCTTCAGAAAAGTCAAACCTGTGCGCGTCACTTCCAACTGCGTTCACCACTTCTTCCAGCCTTATTTCAAAAAGGACCACCCTGAACTTCTTTCGGAGGTGAAGAGAAAAGTTCGCCAGCGCACCAGGTACCTACCTGCTCCCTACTCTAACCCCTACAACGTGACCGGAATGCAGTACGTTGTACAACAGCCGCATGGAGGTAAGATCCTTTCATTTCTCTGTAATGTAGAAGAAGAACCTTTTTTGGTTTCCAGGGAGGGGAGATGACTGTTTTTACACTCTGTGCACACACACATGAACATGCAAAGAACACATGCACATGCATTCACAAAGGAAGAGGTGACCCCGTGAGTAAAGCTCTCCGGCCTGGCACTCAGAACATTTGAGGGCAGTGCTCCAGACATGTCCTGGAACCTCTCCTGCCATGGCCCACTGTCCAATCCTTTCGCTGCCCAGCTGCACTCCAATCAGAAAGTACCAGTGGTGCCCCAGTAACCCCGTGTCCCACTGGAGCTCCTGACTACTTATTTCATGTAGAGCACAGAAACTCTAAAAGTGCAAATATTTGTGTATTTTCTGCAGGAAACTTTCATTACTTGCCATCTCAACCCTTCCCCAACAACATGGAGTACTTTTTAACTGGAGCAAATCCATTGTTATGCCCGAGGACAGCACCCAACGCCTACAACCTCCAAACCCTGGTCCAGCCCATAGAAACCGGCCACCAGAAAGTCATTGAAGATCCATTCAATGATCTGAAGGAGATGCTGTCATTACTGTCCACCCTAAAGGATCAAGCACAGGTAAACCTCGCTTTCACTCCTTAGTTATGTTCTTGGATGCACTTGTAAGTCTAAACTCAACTTTCTCTTCCCCCATAACCAAACAAGTGGGAAAGAAGCGGGATTCACACCCAGGAATTCCACCCAGCTGCAGGTGTTTTACCGAATCACAACGTTTACTTCGGCTTTCCACCAATGCAGTAACACAGACATCAGGCTGGTATGCAAAATAAAAGGTTGGCGCATTCATAAAAATGGAATGTTTCAGTTCTACCCATTTTAAATTTTCCTTTCTTTTTATTGCAAGCAAACACAGTTCTCTTCTGCAATGTCTTCAAACAACATTAAGGCATTGTCTTTCATTCTTGCAGAAATTGAAATCAGAAAATACACGTATTTACAGCCACCGAGGGACAATTGAAAGAGTAAAGAGTGGCTCATTCAGTAATAAAAGCAAGAGATGATATTGTACATATGGATATTATGAAGAAAGCACATCGGATTACACATCATTACGGCCCACTTCACTGGTTGGCCACCGCCTCAACACTGGACATCACGGTGCGCTGCAGTTCCATCTCACACCAAAGATACGGGAAATGATACAGTAAAGAAGATTTTATTTATCATTTTGTTTGTACTAGAATTGCCTGAGTTTATTTTTACTCCCCAAGTGTCACAATTCTGAACTCTTTCCACATTAGATCCTGTGCAAACGGGATTAAAAGAAGACAGATTATGGGCTGAAATGTGTTACTTTGGGGTTGTCATCTTTGATCATTTGTTTTAGCAGACAGGGTTATATTCCCACTCTTATTTTTTAATTGATTGTTTTATGCGGAGTAGCACGGATGCGTTTGAATCAAGACTTTGTTTTGAGGTTATTACAAAGAAGATAGACAGAGACATATATTCCTATTTCTATGAAAGAATTTATTCTTTTTTATTGTGAAGCAATAAGGAATATTGTCATGCTGTAGCTGACGGCACCATGGGAGGAGGCCTAGTGGGAGATTGCCATAGAAAAGGCTGGCAGGGTGCTGAGGCTTTTCATGCAGGACGCTCCCTCTGCAGAACTGATTCAGTCAGCATCACAGGTGAGGAAGACCTGTCTGGGGCCCGATCCATCATCTCATCATCCTCATTCAATCATCAATTGTTTCTACTGTAGCGATGTCGCGCATATACACCTGTTACATCACAAAATATTTCAAAGAGAAATTTCCTTTGAACTTTGTCAAAGTGGCCTGTCTCTGATCTTTTTACAGGTATGGGCTGATGTTACATTTAATCACCAACTATTTGCATTTTGAAGATAAGTGAGGTGTCTCTGTAAACGTCCAGCTCTAAGTGTGTCAGAATCTTTAGTTCTCCTTCAGGTG
This sequence comes from Takifugu rubripes, assembly GCF_901000725.2. Taxonomy (NCBI): domain Eukaryota; kingdom Metazoa; phylum Chordata; class Actinopteri; order Tetraodontiformes; family Tetraodontidae; genus Takifugu; species Takifugu rubripes. Next base: position 809,180 of record NC_042296.1, on the reverse strand, counting down.
ATTTGATAGGAAAGCTCCCTCTGCAGCAGCAACATGGAACCTGGTGGACTCTCCACACATTTCAGCAACCCCTACACCTTTCCAGCTAAACTATGGTTTCTGGTAAATACTCCAGAAATCACTGCCATCATTTGGAACAATATTGGCAATGGAATCCTCATTGATAAAGCTCTATTAGAGACCCAGGTGTTGTCTCCCACCTCTAATACTTTGAGGGGGTTGAGCAAATTTAGAGGCATCAAATTCTTAAGTTTTATCCGCCAGCTTCACCACTATGGCTTCAGAAAAGTCAAACCTGTGCGCGTCACTTCCAACTGCGTTCACCACTTCTTCCAGCCTTATTTCAAAAAGGACCACCCTGAACTTCTTTCGGAGGTGAAGAGAAAAGTTCGCCAGCGCACCAGGTACCTACCTGCTCCCTACTCTAACCCCTACAACGTGACCGGAATGCAGTACGTTGTACAACAGCCGCATGGAGGTAAGATCCTTTCATTTCTCTGTAATGTAGAAGAAGAACCTTTTTTGGTTTCCAGGGAGGGGAGATGACTGTTTTTACACTCTGTGCACACACACATGAACATGCAAAGAACACATGCACATGCATTCACAAAGGAAGAGGTGACCCCGTGAGTAAAGCTCTCCGGCCTGGCACTCAGAACATTTGAGGGCAGTGCTCCAGACATGTCCTGGAACCTCTCCTGCCATGGCCCACTGTCCAATCCTTTCGCTGCCCAGCTGCACTCCAATCAGAAAGTACCAGTGGTGCCCCAGTAACCCCGTGTCCCACTGGAGCTCCTGACTACTTATTTCATGTAGAGCACAGAAACTCTAAAAGTGCAAATATTTGTGTATTTTCTGCAGGAAACTTTCATTACTTGCCATCTCAACCCTTCCCCAACAACATGGAGTACTTTTTAACTGGAGCAAATCCATTGTTATGCCCGAGGACAGCACCCAACGCCTACAACCTCCAAACCCTGGTCCAGCCCATAGAAACCGGCCACCAGAAAGTCATTGAAGATCCATTCAATGATCTGAAGGAGATGCTGTCATTACTGTCCACCCTAAAGGATCAAGCACAGGTAAACCTCGCTTTCACTCCTTAGTTATGTTCTTGGATGCACTTGTAAGTCTAAACTCAACTTTCTCTTCCCCCATAACCAAACAAGTGGGAAAGAAGCGGGATTCACACCCAGGAATTCCACCCAGCTGCAGGTGTTTTACCGAATCACAACGTTTACTTCGGCTTTCCACCAATGCAGTAACACAGACATCAGGCTGGTATGCAAAATAAAAGGTTGGCGCATTCATAAAAATGGAATGTTTCAGTTCTACCCATTTTAAATTTTCCTTTCTTTTTATTGCAAGCAAACACAGTTCTCTTCTGCAATGTCTTCAAACAACATTAACGCATTGTCTTTCATTCTTGCAGAAATTGAAATCAGAAAATACACGTATTTACAGCCACCGAGGGACAATTGAAAGAGTAAAGAGTGGCTCATTCAGTAATAAAAGCAAGAAAGTATATTGTACATATGGATTTTATGAAGAAAGCACATCGGATTACACATCATTACGATCCACTTCACTGGTTGGCCACCGCCTCAATACTGGACATCACGGTGCGCTGCTGTTCCATCTCACACCATTTGGGGATGCTGTGATATACTGCCGCCTACGATGCGGGAAATGATACAGTAGAAGAAGATTTTCGGAAGGCGCTACTCTGCAAATAAAATGTCTGCTCCAACAACTGTTCAGATTCAGATTCCTTTATTTGTCCCACATGGGGAAATTTACAGCGCAATAGCAGCAAAAACACACAGAAAAAATTGAAATAAGAATAGAAAAAAAGTATTAAAAAGAATATATATATATATATAGATATAATAATCCAAGATAAATGGATAATCAGCCTTTTGTATACTTGTACATAGTAGAGAAAGTGTATACAATATACATGACAGAATATATACTATTCAGTGTGTGCAGAATGGTTGAAATATGCTATTAGAGAATTGTAAAGTTATTGTGTGAGTCCACAGGTAAATTTAGACATTTATTTATGTCCACTCATCTGCAGACTAGCGGGCATTATGTTTGTTGTGCAGTCTGACAGCAGCCGGCAGGAAAGATCTGCGATACCTCTCCTTCACACAGCGAGGGTGTGAGGGTGAAGTTTTGATCACCCGCGCTGTTCGTTCACTAGACTCAGAGTAACCACGCAAACAACAGGAGTTCCTTGCAAGGGAGAGCTGAGCAGCAGTTCAAGCTTCCTCTGTCAACTCTGTTCGTCTGCTGCTCGCTCACCTCTTTTATTGGTGCAAACAGAATGGGTGTCTAAACAGGATCTCGTAACTCATTGTCTTCTGACATCTTTACAAACTTCTCTAATCTTGACCAACAGGATACATCTGGGTGCTGGGCTTGGTTGTAAGCAGCTTCAGCACTTTTACGAAACACTCTCATGTTCTTCTTTTCCTGTCAACATTCCTCAAACACTCAAAATCTACATAAAATAGCATTTAAAGATAATACTAATAACAATAATTCTTCTCACATTTCCCTCCTGTTTATCGTTAAATGCGTCTAGATTTTCATCATCAGTATTACATCTTGTATTACGTTGATCCATTCTTCTTCCGATTCCTCTTCATCGTCGTCCAGTAGAGATCGTTCTTCCACCTGCATCATAGTACTAGTAACAACTGATCCCACGAGCCGGCCAATGCAACCCCGGACAAGAGGTACTACACAACAAGCTAGTATGGCTAATACTAGCAACACTATCCCTATCATCATTCCTATCTTGAACAGTAGTTCCCTTCACCCCGACAGCATTTTTGTAAGCCAGTCTGGTGGAAGACTACCATCATCAATCATAGCTTTCTGTAGCTTAGTTAAATTTCTCAATGCGCTATCTATCAGGTGACCGTCTGCATCATTCTCTGGGATGAACGTACAACAGTAATCTCCTACCATTGCACAAACTCCTCCCTGGGGGGCCGTTATGAGATCTAAGACCATCCTATTCTGCATGGTCATCAGTCTTAGCGCTGTCATTTCTTCCTTGACTCCTGTGAGAGCAACTTTTGTCAAATTAGTAAACACTTTCAGCCTATAATCAACCGTTTCCAATCTCAATATGTTCTTTGCCACTCCTACCCACGGAAAAAGGCTAATGGAGACCTTTTCTCCATCTGTCCAGTGTTTAAACTCTTGTGGTACATCTGTGCCCCACACTGAGTCGTGTGGTTTGAACTCGTAGCCATTCAAATCTCGCTTAAAACGCTCAGAACTTTTATTTTGCTGTAGACACGTTTTCCGATAAGGCCGATCAGTTGAAGTGTCTTCACATCTCCACTGACTCCCAGTACGCATGACGTATAAACAACTTTACAGACATCCTTGTGTAATGACCCCAAATCTCTACCACCACTCCGTGCATAACAGTATGTGTGATTTATCGCACTTAGCACAGGGAATCTGAATCTATTGGCTTTCCCTGTCATTGTCCGTAGTGGCTCTTGGTGTATGCACGGAAACTGGTAACATAGAACAAACATAACAAGAGAATGACTCTGTGTCCAAGCTGTGAAATTAGCATAGCGCCACCATGTATTCAAACCATAAATGTGTGAGGACTCTGGATTTTGTTCTAACCACGAATGTTCTAAGTGGCTAACTACGGTGCGTTTAGCGCGCGCGTAGCTCTCATCCTGTCTCAGAGCATCATTCTGTCCCTGATTACCTCCCTCCTGTCGGAAGTTCCAAAGGCCGAAACTCACGAGTCCTGCCGTCACAGCACTCACCACAATTAGGAAGAACAACTTCATTTCCTTTTAGCTCTTCTTCTCAGGTTCCGACAGGGTTCAGCCGTTGCTGGACCTATACAGGCCGTCAGCCATTTACGGACTAACCGTCACTGCTCCCTCACCTTCACCTGGAAGGATTTTCTGTTTCTTACAATGGGAAAGGTGTATCCACGACAGTTTCCCGTCCACTCGAACTGCAGTCTTTGTGGCCAGCTGTACTTGATAAGGACCTTCCCACCTAGGCATGTTCCACCTCTTTCGCACAAACTTCTTCACCCACAAGTAGTCGCCCGGTTGAATGGGTTCCTGAGGAGTGGAATCTGTGGAAGACACAGGACTAGGCAGAACATTTACAGCATTCACACATCGGTTGAGTAATACCTTTTTTAGATAGTCTGCTATTGTTTCCTCAACATCCATCCATCCATCCATTCTCTACCGCTTATCCGGGTCGGGTCGCGGGGGCAGCAGCCTAAGGAGAGAAGCCCAGACTTCCCTCTCCCCAGCTACCTCCTCCAGCTCATCCGGAGGGATCCCCAGGCGTTCCCAGGCCAGCCGAGAGACATAGTCTCTCCAACGTGTCCTGGGTCTCCCCGGGGGTCTCCTACCGGAGGGACATGCCCTGAACACCTCACCAGGGAGGCGTCCAGGGGGCATCCTGACTAGATGCCCAAGCCACCCCATCTGGCTCCTCTCAACGCGGAGGAGCAGCGACTCTACTCCGAGCTCCTCCCGGATGGCAGAGCTTCTCACCCTATCTCTAAGGGAGAGCCCAGCCACCCTACGGAGGAAGCTCATTTCAGCCGCTTGTACCCGTGATCTTGTTCTTTCGGTCATTACCCAAAGCTCATGACCATAGGTGAGGGTAGGAACGAAGATCGACCGGTAAATCGAGAGCTTCGCCTTTCGGCTCAGCTCTCTCTTCACCACAACGGACCGGTGCAGAGTCCGCATTACTGTGGACGCCGCACCGATCCGCCTGTCGATCTCCCGCTCCATTCTTCCCTCACTCGTGAACAAGACCCCGAGGTACTTAAACTCCTCCACTTGGGGCAGGATCTCCTCCTTTACCCGGAGAAGGCACTCCACCTTTTTCCGGTGGAGAACCATGGCCTCGGATTTGGAGGTGCTGATTCTCATCCCAGCCGCTTCACATGCGGCGGCGAACCGATCCAGTGATAGTTGGAGGTCACGGGCCGATGAAGCCAACAGGACCACATCATCCGCAAAAAGCAGAGACGCGATCCTGAGGTCACCAAACCGGATCCCCTCAACACCATGACTGCACCTAGAAATTCTGTCCATAAAAATTATGAACAGAATCGGTGACAAAGGGCAACCCTGGCGGAGGCCAACCCTCACCGGAAACGAGTTCGACTTACTGCCAGCAATTCGGACCAAACTCTGGCACCGATCGTACAGGGAGCGGACAGCCCGTATCAGCGGGCCCGACACCCCATACTCTCGGAGGACCCCCCACAGGACCCCCCGAGGGACAAGGTCGAATGCCTTCTCCAAGTCCACAAAACACATGTGGACTGGTTGGGCAAACTCCCATGCACCCTCGAAGACCCTGCGGAGGGTGTAGAGCTGGTCCACTGTTCCACGGCCAGGACGAAAACCACATTGCTCCTCCTGAATCCGAGGTTCGACTATCCGGCGGACCCTCCTCTCCAGTACCCCTGAATAGACCTTACCAGGGAGGCTGAGGAGTGTGATCCCCCTATAGTTGGAACACACCCTCCGGTCCCCCTTCTTAAAAAGAGGGACTACCACCCCGGTCTGCCAATCCAGCGGCACTGCCCCCGATGTCCACGCGATGTTGCAGAGTCGAGTCAACCACGACAGCCCTACAACATCCAGAGCCTTAAGGGACTCTGGGCAGATCTCATCCACCCCCGGGGCCTTGCCACCGAGGAGTTTTTTAACTACCTCGGCAACTTCAGCCCCGGAGATACGAGAGCCCATCTCCAGGTCCCCAGGCCCTACTTCTTCACTGGAAGGCGTGTTGGTGGGATTGAGGAGGTCCTCGAAGTATTCCTTCCACCGATCCACAACATCCCGAGTTGAGGTCAGCAGCACACCATCACCACTATACACAGCGTTGACAGTGCACTGCTTCCCCCTCCTCAGACGCCGGATGGTGGTCCAGAACCTTTTCGAGGCCGTCCGAAAGTCGTTCTCCATGGCCTCACCGAACTCTTCCCATGCCCGAGTCTTTGCCTCGGCAACCGCCGTAGCTGCACTCCGCTTGGCACGCCGGTACCCATCTGCTGCCTCAGGAGTCCCACAGGCCAGTAAGGCCCGATACGACTCCTTCTTCAGCTTGACGGCATCCCTCACCGCTGGTGTCCACCAGCGGGTTCGGGCATTGCCGCCACGACAGGCACCAACCACCTTGCGGCCACAGCACCGGTCAGCTGCCTCAACAATGGAGGCACGGAACACGGTCCACTCGGACTCAATGTCCCCCGCCTCCCCCGGGACATGGTCAAAGCTCTCCCGGAGGCGTGAGTTGAAGCTCCTTCTGACAGGGGACTCTGCCAGGCGTTCCCAGCAGACCCTCACAACACGTTTGGGCCTGCCAGGTCTGTCCGGCATCCTTCCCCACCATCGGAGCCAACTCACCACCAGGTGGTGATCAGTTGACAGCTCCGCCCCTCTCTTCACCCGAGTGTCCAGAACATGCGGCCGCAAATCCGATGACACAACCACAAAGTCGATCATCGATCTGCGGCCTAAGGCGTCCTGGTGCCAAGTGCACATGTGGACGCCTTTATGTCTGAACAAGGTGTTCGTTATGGACAATCTGAGACGAGCACAGAAGTCCAATAACAAAACACCACTCGGGTTCAGATCAGGGGGGCCGTTCTTCCCAATCACACCTCTCCAGGTCACACTGTCATTGCCAACGTGAGCATTGAAGTCACCCAGGAGGATGAGGGAGCCCCCAGAAGGGGCACTCTCCAGCACTCCCTCTAAGGACTCCAAAAAGGGTGGATACACTGAACTGCTGTTTGGACCATAGGCACAAACAACAGTCAGGATCCGTCCCCCCACCCGAAGGCGAAGGGAGGCTACCCTCTCATCCACCGGGGTAAACTCCAATACACAGGCACTGAGCTGGGGAGCAACCAGAATTGCCACCCCTGCTCGTCGCCTCTCACCATCGGCAACTCCAGAGTGGTAGAGAGTCCAACCCCTCTCAAGAAGACTGGTTCCAGAGCCCTTGCCGTGCGTCGAGGTGAGGCCAACTATATCTAGTCGGAACTTCTCAACCTCGCGCACCAACTCAGGCTCCTTTCCCACCAGAGAGGTGACATTCCATGTCCCTAGAGCCAGTTTGTGCAGCCGGGAATCAGACCGCCAAGGTCCCTGCCTCCGGCTGCTACCCAAAACACAATGCACCCGACCCCCTTGGCCCCTCAACATGTTCTAGCTCATTTGTTGTTGCAAAGTATGGTAGGCAATAAGGCCGCCCATATAATGCTTCAAAGGGTGTAATGCCTGTTTTCTTGTGTGGTGTTATGTGCATCCATAATTTCACCAGGTCGAGACAAAACATCCAGTTCTTTCCTGTCTCGTCCATACACTTCTTCAGTCTGTTCTTGATAGTACCGTTGACTCTTTCAACTAATCCTGCACTCTGGGGGTGGTATGCGCAGTGATTCTTCAAATCAATTTCCAAAGTTACTCCTACAGTTTTCACTACCTCATTTACAAAATGGCTTCCATTGTCGCTCCAGATGACCTTCGGAATGCCAAACCTGGGAATGATTTCTCTACATAGGACTTTTGCCACCGTTAGTGCATCTGCTTTCGACGTGGGGAAAATTTCTACCCACCTAGTAAATCCATCTAACACTACTAGACAATATTGTTTACCTTCACATGGTGTTAGCTGAATAAAATCTAGAAAAACTGTGTGAAATGGATGATTTGGTAATGGTGTAGTGCCTGCAGGGGCCTTAAGGGCTCCCTGTGGGCTGTGTTTTACACAAATAGCACATTGTGAACAAATTTTTTTTTGAGTATGTATGAAATCCTATAGTATAATAATGTTCATTAACCATCTGTACCATCCCTCCTGTTGAGACATGGCATGGCGCATGGCTCATTAATGCTGCCCATTTATGCATATTCCGGGGAAGGATTGGCTTGTTTCCTATGGTGAACAGTCCTTTGTTGTCCAGTTTGGCTCCTCGCTTCTTCCATGTGGCCTTTTCCTTTTCTGGAGCACTTTGTTGCATTTCTTTTAGAATATCATTATCTGCAGGTTCTAGGCTAAATGATTCCTCATTATCAAGAAGTGTGTTGTTATTTGCTGCAGCCTTTGCGGCTTTGTCAGCAAGTTCCGAAATCAACTAACTGTCTCTCTACCCATGATTTTATCTCTGATTTTGATCCCCCATGTATAGCTTGCTTTAACTGCTGTTGGTAGGGACCTTCCGGTTCTTCCGCATACGGAATTTCACTATTTTTTCGGAACACATCTTTCATTCTCATACTATAGTCTTCAAAACTTTCGTCAGTCTTTTGTCTCGTGGCCGTAATGGCACTGTAGTCAGCTCGTCTGGTAAAAACAGTTCGCATGCGCTCGTACAGTCTGTCAAGTCTGTCATTTAGTTCTTGGCTGCCAGGCTGCCATGGTTGTTGAGTGGCTGGATCCACTGGGACCCAATCTCCTCTAACAGTGCCCCATTTTTTGCCATTAACGCACATGAGGACTTGCTGGGTTTCAGTACCGTTAGTATGGTAACTACTTAGTAACTGTCTTATGTCTTGGATGCACAACTCTACATCCATTTGGGGCGAGGTTATGTCATCACAAGCTTTTTTACAGTCTTCTGGAGTCCAGGTTCTCATTTTTGTTTTCTTTTTCTCTTTTTCGTTTCTCTTCTATATTTTGATTCAGTGAGCCTGAGGTGACATTGTGTCAACCCCACATTTACTTTTGGATGTTTCTTTCCATATTCTGTTAAATCTTCTTTTAATTTTATAATATTGCCTGGCCTGTCTAAGTTACCATCCCAATCGAACTTAGTCATCCACAGCTGAACATATGAGCATGAACCTGGATATTTGTCTTCCATGTGTTTACATGATGCTGGGATTTCGAATTCAGCACCTTTTGTGGAATGTTGGTTGCCCATGTTTGCACTTTATTTTATCAGTTTTTATGTATTTGAGTGGAGACGCCTGATCTCCCGACTGAACAACCCTCAATCCCTACAGGATATCTAGTTCAGTCCCTCCGCCGTGGCCTTATAACCCCTCTTTTTTAATCAGGAGAGTATACACCAAGCTTCTACCTCCGAGGAGGCGGGTGTATCTTGCCTCTGCTTCTCTCCTGATGACCAGGCAGGTAATACCGCGGTATATTCCGTGTAGCGCTTTTTGTGTCTTATACTCACTCCGTTGTCTCTATGGTTTCTCTCTGAGTTGTTTTGGTGCCTTCTTCCCGTCACTGGAAATGGTCGCCCTGGGAGGGACGAAGACCGGCCTTCCGTCAACTCGTGACGAAAGGTCTTTCGATTCGGACGTCTTTTGACTCCGGCTGTGCACAGACTTCGGCGTTCGGTCGTCCCACGGCGCTCCTCTCCAGGTCTTGGGATCCGGCTCGAAGGACCAAATTTTGTGAGGGTGAAGTTTTGATCACCCGCGCTGTTCGTTCACTAGACTCAGAGTAACCACGCAAACAACAGGAGTTCCTTGCAAGGGAGAGCTGAGCAGCAGTTCAAGCTTCCTCTGTCAACTCTGTTCGTCTGCTGCTCGCTCACCTCTTTTATTGGTGCAAACAGAATGGGTGTCTAAACAGGATCTCGTAACTCATTGTCTTCTGACATCTTTACAAACTTCTCTAATCTTGACCAACAGGATACATCTGGGTGCTGGGCTTGGTTGTAAGCAGCTTCAGCACTTTTACGAAACACTCTCATGTTCTTCTTTTCCTGTCAACATTCCTCAAACACTCAAAATCTACATAAAATAGCATTTAAAGATAATACTAATAACAATAATTCTTCTCACAAGGGTGGAGCAGCCACTCACTGAAGGAGCTGCCCAGTGCTGTCAGGGTGTCCTGTAGGGGGTGGGATGTGTTGTTCAACATGGATGACAGCTTAGCCATCAACCTCCCGTTTCCCACCACCTCCACTGAGTCCAGGGGGCATCCCAGGACAGAGCTGGTCCTCCTTACCAGTCTGTCCATTCTCCTCCTGTCCCTGTCCGTGATGCTGCTGGACTAGCAGACTATCCCATAAAAGATGGCTGATCCCACCACAGAGTCATAGAAAGTCCTCAGGAGTGGTCCCTGCACTCCAAATGACCTCAGTCTTCTGAACAGGAACAGTCTGCTACTGCTGTTAGCCGTACCGAAGCGTGTTTTTAATTTGATCCGATTTACACTTGGTGCTGACAAATGCCGGAGTTTATTTTTTACAAAATATTTTTACAAGTAAGCTGTGTTGTAAAAGCGCACTGTGAACAGGAAGCTTCGGGTGTGTGGTAGCATTGAAGATGACAGGTTTATGTGCAATATTCAAAGATTGTCAGCTGGTTTTCCTGCTGTTAACATGCACCATGAATTAGAATATCGACCAGAGTCCATGACGGCACACCGTGATTTACAATTATTAAACAATTATAATAATTATATATTTTTCCACGTCTAAAAGCACCTCAAATTTTGAATCTGTTTGCAAACAAACACAGTTCTCTTCTGCAATGTCTTCAAACAACATTAAGGCATTGTCTTTCATTCTTGCAGAAATTGAAATCAGAAAAAACACGTATTTACAGCCACCGAGGGACAATTGAAAGAGTAAAGAGTGGCTCATTCAGTAATAAAAGCAAGAGATGATATTGTACATATGGATATTATGAAGAAAGCACATCGGATTACACATCATTACGGCCCACTTCACTGGTTGGCCACCGCCTCAACACTGGACATCACGGTGCGCTGCAGTTCCATCTCACACCAAAGATACGGGAAATGATACAGTAAAGAAGATTTTATTTATCATTTTGTTTGTACTAGAATTTCCTGAGTTTATTTTTACTCCCCAAGTGTCACAATTCTGAACTCTTTCCACATAAGATCCTGTGCAAACGGGATTAAAAGAAGACAGATTATGGGCTGAAATGTGTTACTTTGGGGTTGTCATCTTTGATCATTTGTTTTAGCAGACAGGGTTATATTCCCACTCTTATTTTTTAATTGATTGTTTTATGCGGAGTAGCACGGATGCGTTTGAATCAAGACTTTGTTTTGAGGTTATTACAAAGAAGATAGACAGAGACATATATTCCTATTTCTATGAAAGAATTTATTCTTTTTTATTGTGAAGCAATAAGGAATATTGTCACGCTGTAGCTGACGGCACCATGGGAGGAGGCCTAGTGGGAGATTGCCATAGAAAAGGCTGGCAGGGTGCTAAGGCTTTTCATGCAGGACGCTCCCTCTGCAGAACTGATTCAGTCAGCATCACAGGTGAGGAAGACCTGTCTGGGGCCCGATCCATCATCTCATCATCCTCATTCAATCATCAATTGTTTCTACTGTAGCGATGTCGCGCATATACACCTGTTACATCACAAAATATTTCAAAGAGAAATTTCCTTTGAACTTTGTCAAAGTGGCCTGTCTCTGATCTTTTACAGGTATGGGCTGATGTTACATTTAATCACCAACTATTTGCATTTTGAAGATAAGTGAGGTGTCTCTGTAAACGTCCAGCTCTAAGTGTGTCAGAATCTTTAGTTCTCCTTCAGGTGATTTGATAGGAAAGCTCCCTCTGCAGCAGCAACATGGAACCTGGTGGACTCTCCACACATTTCAGCAACCCCTACACCTTTCCAGCTAAACTATGGTTTCTGGTAAATACTCCAGAAATCACTGCCATCATTTGGAACAATATTGGCAATGGAATCCTCATTGATAAAGCTCTATTAGAGACCCAGGTGTTGTCTCCCACCTCTAATACTTTGAGGGGGTTGAGCAAATTTAGAGGCATCAAATTCTTAAGTTTTATCCGCCAGCTTCACCACTATGGCTTCAGAAAAGTCAAACCTGTGCGCGTCACTTCCAACTGCGTTCACCACTTCTTCCAGCCTTATTTCAAAAAGGACCACCCTGAACTTCTTTCGGAGGTGAAGAGAAAAGTTCGCCAGCGCACCAGGTACCTACCTGCTCCCTACTCTAACCCCTACAACGTGACCGGAATGCAGTACGTTGTACAACAGCCGCATGGAGGTAAGATCCTTTCATTTCTCTGTAATGTAGAAGAAGAACCTTTTTTGGTTTCCAGGGAGGGGAGATGACTGTTTTTACACTCTGTGCACACACACATGAACATGCAAAGAACACATGCACATGCATTCACAAAGGAAGAGGTGACCCCGTGAGTAAAGCTCTCCGGCCTGGCACTCAGAACATTTGAGGGCAGTGCTCCAGACATGTCCTGGAACCTCTCCTGCCATGGCCCACTGTCCAATCCTTTCGCTGCCCAGCTGCACTCCAATCAGAAAGTACCAGTGGTGCCCCAGTAACCCCGTGTCCCACTGGAGCTCCTGACTACTTATTTCATGTAGAGCACAGAAACTCTAAAAGTGCAAATATTTGTGTATTTTCTGCAGGAAACTTTCATTACTTGCCATCTCAACCCTTCCCCAACAACATGGAGTACTTTTTAACTGGAGCAAATCCATTGTTATGCCCGAGGACAGCACCCAACGCCTACAACCTCCAAACCCTGGTCCAGCCCATAGAAACCGGCCACCAGAAAGTCATTGAAGATCCATTCAATGATCTGAAGGAGATGCTGTCATTACTGTCCACCCTAAAGGATCAAGCACAGGTAAACCTCGCTTTCACTCCTTAGTTATGTTCTTGGATGCACTTGTAAGTCTAAACTCAACTTTCTCTTCCCCCATAACCAAACAAGTGGGAAAGAAGCGGGATTCACACCCAGGAATTCCACCCAGCTGCAGGTGTTTTACCGAATCACAACGTTTACTTCGGCTTTCCACCAATGCAGTAACACAGACATCAGGCTGGTATGCAAAATAAAAGGTTGGCGCATTCATAAAAATGGAATGTTTCAGTTCTACCCATTTTAAATTTTCCTTTCTTTTTATTGCAAGCAAACACAGTTCTCTTCTGCAATGTCTTCAAACAACATTAACGCATTGTCTTTCATTCTTGCAGAAATTGAAATCAGAAAATACACGTATTTACAGCCACCGAGGGACAATTGAAAGAGTAAAGAGTGGCTCATTCAGTAATAAAAGCAAGAAAGTATATTGTACATATGGATTTTATGAAGAAAGCACATCGGATTACACATCATTACGATCCACTTCACTGGTTGGCCACCGCCTCAATACTGGACATCACGGTGCGCTGCTGTTCCATCTCACACCATTTGGGGATGCTGTGATATACTGCCGCCTACGATGCGGGAAATGATACAGTAGAAGAAGATTTTCGGAAGGCGCTACTCTGCAAATAAAATGTCTGCTCCAACAACTGTTCAGATTCAGATTCCTTTATTTGTCCCACATGGGGAAATTTACAGCGCAATAGCAGCAAAAACACACAGAAAAAATTGAAATAAGAATAGAAAAAAAGTATTAAAAAGAATATATATATATATATATATATATAATAATCCAAGATAAATGGATAATCAGCCTTTTGTATACTTGTACATAGTAGAGAAAGTGTATACAATATACATGACAGAATATATACTATTCAGTGTGTGCAGAATGGTTGAAATATGCTATTAGAGAATTGTAAAGTTATTGTGTGAGTCCACAGGTAAATTTAGACATTTATTTATGTCCACTCATCTGCAGACTAGCGGGCATTATGTTTGTTGTGCAGTCTGACAGCAGCCGGCAGGAAAGATCTGCGATACCTCTCCTTCACACAGCGAGGGTGGAGCAGCCACTCACTGAAGGAGCTGCCCAGTGCTGTCAGGGTGTCCTGTAGGGGGTGGGATGTGTTGCTCAACATGGATGACAGCTTAGCCATCAACCTCTCGTTTCCCACCACCTCCACTGAGTCCAGGGGGCATCCCATGACAGAGCTGGTCCTCCTTACCAGTCTGTCCATTCTCCTCCTGTCCCTGTCTGTGTGTGTGTGTGTGTGTGTGTGTTATATGAGGTACTGTGAATAAAGTGACTTGACTAACATACACTGAATGCACTAGAGCAGGGGTGTCCAAACTTTTTTCACCGAGGGCCAAATACATAAAAATATAGGAGGGGCTGGGCCACTTACAAGAAATTAGGTATATAGCCTCTAAGAAGCTAAGACTAAGAAGTCCAATACACTCAAGCAAACGTTGAAGTACGGGCCATATTCTATTCTATTTATAAAATGTCTTGCGGGCCAATTAAAAATGGACGAAGGGCCACAGTTGGCCCGCGGGCCGTAGTTTGGACACCCCTGACTTAAACAATAACCTGGACTGGACACACAACACAGAAGCCCTTGTCAAGAAGGGCAGTAGCAGACTGTTCCTGCTCAGGAGACTGAGGTCATTTGGAGTGCAGGGACCACTCCTGAGGACTTTCTATGACTCTGTGGTGGGATCAGCCATCTTTTATGGGATAGTCTGCTAGTCCAGCAGCATCACACATACTTGTCTTTATCAACCTGTGAGGGCACAATTCCCCACATTATTTGTGAGGGCAACCTTTTCCACTGATGTTACAATAGTGCAAAATACAAAAGTTTCACAAGATGGGAGTATAGAGCCAGACTGTAACTTCAAATGTGAGAAAACACAACGTTAAAAAAACTAAACAATTCCTGACCAACTTGTGAGGACCATCCTTTGTTACTAGGTAGATTTCGGAAGTGTGTATCCTCACTGTTTCTACTCAATTAAATATCAAGAAATTTTAATAATGCAAGTGTGGATTTTTTTGTTTTCATATGAAGATTCATATTTAGTTGTTAGCATTATACATCATGTAATTTTTGTGTTGGTATTAATTACTTCTTGAATATTTATTAATAAAATTATATTTTTATTAATCATAATAATTAAAATTATAACATTGTTCTGAACTTATAAATGTGGGTTTTTGGCATCAATATAATGTTTACTGTTACATTTGTGTCTTCTTCAATTTTAAATCTGTTCCAGTAAAATACAAAGATGTATGTCCAATTTTATTGAACACATCTTTGCTGAGAGAAAGAGCTGCCCAGGTGCTTAATTGATTGAATGGGCACCTTCTATGAAGTGTCAGAGTCTTAGTCTCTTATTTTATCATGTATATAAGAAAGTTTAAGAATATGTAGGAACAGTAAAATTATTTTATTCAACATATTTAACAATTCTAAACAACAACAACACTAAAACAGTTACATAATAAAACTTAAAAATCTCTTGTAAAAAAAAAAAAATCTATCTGCTAATTTAAAAAAAAGAGGGAAGAGAAAAAATTCTGCAGGACCTTATTAATCAAAGTGATCTTAATTCTTCCGTTTCTCAATCGCAATCCTGTTGTAAACATGGTATTTTACATCTTTCCATGTTCTTTGACAGAGAACTGGTTCTACCTGAATTGCATTAAGACACAATTGTTTCCTGGGAACTTTTTTTAAAATTATGCTTTTTCCTAACTGTCTCCAGACAGCTGCCTTTTCTTTGTCACTCCAAGGTCTTCGTTGGAATGGTTTTCGGATGTCTGTAGCTGCAACAGAAATTAAACTTTGTAGTTACTGTAAATCTAGTATATCATGTCGTATATCAACTTAACAGCAGATACATTACTAATGTACATCCAAGTGTTTCACTTTTTTTTTACTGATTTCTGTCTATAGGATTAGACCTTCATTGCTCTCTTGTCCTCTCTCCTCTGATCCCCTCCTGTCTTGTCACCTCTTTTTCTCTTCCATGTTCGCCCTCTCCTCTCCCTCTTTTCTCTCTCCCTCTATCTTCCCTCTCATATTCTACCATATCCTCTCTCCCACCATCTGATTTGTAGAGCTTGAATCATCCATTAACCCATAAATTCTGTAGTTTTTATATTTACCTATCTGCTGGTATCACTGGCTCCATAGTTACACCCTGACTTTTGACCCCATTGACTCTTTTTTAGATCTACGTATTTTGGTAACAAACATAACAGTTTTAACATATTTATTGCTCTCCTCATTGTCTTTTCCCTGTCCTGTTTGCCCTATGTAAAAGTGAGTTTTTCCTGCCACTGTTGCTTGCTGGGGAGTCTCAAATGCCTAAAGAAAATCTAGATAACAATGATGCCCACAAGACAAAGGAGAGCCAGAACAACTCTACCTGGCAGAACTGTTGTCTTCTTCTGCAATAAAGAGCAAGTATTTTAGATGAGAATGAACTACAAAAAACACAATTAGAATCTTACAGTATGGACAGTATGGACTAAAACTACATCATGTTAAAAGATGATGCTTAGTTTTTATACTTATTGGGTTCCAATAAGTCCAAACAGCAAAGAGAAATAAAAATTGCATATCAAACAAGAGCTCGGGTCTTTTTAAGAAAGTTTTGGTCATACCATCTGAATCTTCGGTTATCTTTTTGCCGCCTTTCCTTTGATGAAGGCTTTGTGATATAGAAATTAAAACATTATTAATTTTAAATTTGTCATGATTGAGTAATTTCAATATTAATGAAATCTAAATGTCAACTTTACCTGTGCAGAGGATTAGCAGACAGGCGTTTCGATTTCTTCACCTTTTTCTTGGGCACATCTGAGTTTGGTAATATTATAGTATTTAATAATTTTGTTATAAATCCTTCTAAACAAGAAACCAAAGTAGAAGTGAAAACTACAGGGCAGTTAGCATTATCTTTACCTGTTTTACCTGAGATTAATAGATTAATACTTACCATCCATGTCTGAAGCTTCATGGGAAGAGTCATCATTGAAGATCCCAGCAGAGCTGGGACCTTCTCCGGCATCCCCCGATGGTTCAGATGAAGCAACTGAAACAAAACAAAATTGTCATTATGTTTCCGTATTTTCATAATGTCAAAATGCAGTTAAGTAAAAGTGTGATTTTATATATTTACATGTACACTCACGTTCTAGGCTAAGCTCGATCTCATCAAGAGATTTTTCCTTTGTAAACTTCCATCCCCTGTTCTTTCCCTAGCAATAAATAAAATAAGATCAATAGATTAATACTTACCATCCATGTCTGAAGCTTCATGGGAAGAGTCATCATTGAAGATCCCAGCAGAGCTGGGACCTTCTCCGGCATCCCCCGATGGTTCAGATGAAGCAACTGAAACAAAACAAAATTGTCATTATGTGTCCGTATTTTCACAATGTCAATATGCAGTTAAGTGATTATATATATTTACATGTATACTCACTTTCCAGACTGAGATCAATCTCATCAAGAGATTTCCCTTTGTAACTGTCTGTCCCCAGCTCGATTGCCATGAGCAGCTTGCTCATTTTTGCGAGCTGGAGCGTGTTCTCGGTTAGACGGTAATATTCACGATGAATGTGAATATCATGCCCCATGAATTTAGCAAGCTGATCCAGTTCGTTCTCCTTCAGATTCATGATTTGACTCAGCGTCGCCACATGTTTTCTGAGCTGAGTTGATGTTAATGTTTCTGGCCTGCTTGCCCCACTCATTCCAGCATATTTACGCAGGCAATCTGAACCACGTATATGATGTTCTGAATTTTGCCTTGCAAAGATATATTCGTTTGTGACCGAAATCCCATTTTCATCCCGCTTTTCAAGCAAAAAGTCCAGGGACTCGGTCATTTCCTTTGTAAAAAGAAAAGGGACTTTTCTTCCTCTTTTTCCTCTGATGACGATGCGAGTAAATGCTCGACTCAAATCCTGTTCAAGTTTTGACAGACATAGCATTACATCCTTATTCAGTTCCTTCACTGATCCTGCCTTGTACGTTGCCACTAACATCTTTGCCACCTCACCCTGCCTCCTTCTATTAAAAAGAATAATTTGGGATAGGAGACATTCACTCAGCGTTCGGTAAGCATTTGGGTTTGGCCCATTCAAAAGTTGATCCTTTGCCTCTTTTTCATTTGCTTTCAGCACTTTTTGGAGTTTCATTACGTCCTCAGTAAGGGGGATCATTTCTTTTTTGTTCCATCTGCCTTCTTCTAAATTGGTTCGGGCACGACGAGACACATAGAGGCCCCACTCCGCATCAAGCAAGCCCACAAAGCTCCTCACTCTTCCAGCAGCTGCTTCATCTTTCACATATTGTCCTATGAGAATTTCACTCACTGCCTTCAGTGAGTAACCCAGTTTAATGGCCAGAGATGGTGCGTTGTATCTATACTTGGATTTGGTAAATCCAGAGGCTTTTTTCGCTGCTGCCACTGCCAAAGAAAACTTTGGTGGGACCAAAACATCTTGAGTGCTCTTGATTTTGGGATCAAGGGACTTCACAGCAAGCAAGAATCTGCCCAACTCCCTCAACCATTGACTTATATAAGCATCTTTGGAAGGGTCACCTCCATGTTTTTCTAGAAGCCTTTCTCCAAATTCACAAATGAGAGTATCATTTTTTACTGCATAGGAGACGTCATCCACATTCATTCTGGTGATGATTGAAGTGCACCTCTTTGATGACTGGCCTTTGCCGAGCAGAAGAGCTGAAGCCGAAGCTTGAATCCTCCTTTTCGATGGTTCATTTTTTCCCACAGCATTTTTAATTCTGCATGATTTTTCATGTTTCCAAAGAAGATCTTTTAAGAAAAAGGCGTAACAAATGTTACATGGCAGATAATCCTGTGCCTCCGGGTTTAGGTCTTTGGAAGGTTGCCGGTAAGTAACAATCTCACCCTTTTGTTCTTTGAGGGCCACAATATTGTGAAAATAATTTCCTTTATTGCGGAGCTTCTCAAATAGGTTTTTTCTTTTTTTAGAACGTGGTGGCTGGCACATTGCAAAGGCCACTTCCTCTTCCTTCTTGTGTTTCATTTGCAGGTGTCTGGCCAGTTTACTCTGTGGCTTTTTGCAATAAAGACAATGTCTTTTGTCCCAACTTCTTTTTAGTCCTTTCGTACAGCTTTTGACTGTTACCTTTCCCCCTTCAGGTGCATCTTCAGGTGCCTGCTCCTCCTCCTCATCATCATCAGAGAAATGTGTGGATGATGAAGGGACATAGTCGCTGCCCAGGTCCTCATCTGATGGTGACAGATAGTCATCCGGAACACTAGGATTCTGAAACATAAGGACTAAATGAGTTCATTTAAATTATTTTATTTAATATAATAATAATAATAGATTTTATTTCAAAGCGCCTTTCAAGACACCCAAGGACACTTTACAGTACATCTATGCAACAGTTAAACACTATTTACAATTTAAAATCATAGGTCAGCTTCACATTTAAGTTAAACCCAACTGTTAAATTACTGGATAGCTTGATAGAAAAATAACTTGGTAATAAGTAATACAACCAATAACCAGAATGAGCAGAAACCTTGGAGTAAACAAATACATACCAATTCCTTCTCTTCACTCATCTTATCACCAGTATAGAAATTAAATCAACCTTTGCACACCTAAAAAAAATTAAATGTTTAAGATGATTAAATTCTTCTTGGCCTAAGAAGTGTCTCCCCTTTGTCTGCTGGATCCCATGGTGGTTCAGTCACTGGGTCTCCTGGAATGGTGTGAATGTTTGTTTTGCTGTTGGAAGGAGTGGAGGACTGCATTGTATGTGGGTGACAGGAAGTGCCTCAGGCCACCACCTCTGTTTAAGGACGGTTTTTCCAATTTGACATGGATAGCTTCCTTGACCCCCCTTTCAAACCAGCGGTCTTCTCTGGCCAGTATCCTTACTTGGCTGTCCTCGAAGGAGTGCCCACTCTCCTTTAGGTGTAGGTGGACCTGCTGAATCTTGACCTGACGAAGTGGCGCGTCTGTGTTGTGCCATTCTTCTGTGGAGAGGTTGTTTGGTTTCACCAATGTACAGTTCCTCACGTTCCTCCTGGTGCTGTACAGCATAAACAACATGACTTTGTTTGGGTCTTGGTGTCTTGTCCTTCAGGTGGACCAGCCTCTGTCTGAGAGTGTTGCTGGGTTTGACCTGAACCGGCGTGTCGTGTTTCTGGAGGATCCTCCTAAACTTCTCAGAGACTCCGGACAGGTAGGGGATGGAAACGCTGCGGCGTTTGTTTCTCTCCTCCTCTCCTTTGCTGGGGTCTCGTTTTCTTGAGGTTTTGGTGAAGGCCCAGTCTGGGTAGCCACATGTTTTGAGAGCTGTCTTAATGTGGTCCTGTTCCTTCTTCCTGCCTTGGGATGTGGTGGGTATTTCTCTGGCCCGGTGTTGGAGAGTTCTGATCACTCCCAGCTTGTGTTCCAGTGGGTGGTGAGAGTCAAACTGAAGGTACTGGTCGGTATGTGTAGGTTTCCTGTAGACTTCAATGGTGAGGTTTCTGTCCTCAGTGATCTTGACTGCGCAGTCCAGAAAGGCCAGACTGTTTCCTTTTACATCTTCCCGGGTGAATTTTACATGCTGGTCTGTTTTGTTGAGGTGATCGGAGAACGCTTCCACTTCTTGTGTTTGAATTTTGACCCAGGTGTCGTCCACATACCTGAACCAGTGGCTTGGTGCAGTTCCTGTGAAGGATGTCAGGGCCTGGGATTCCATCTTCTCCCACTGGTTCAGGTATGTGGACGACACCTGGGTCAAAATTCAAACACAAGAAGTGGAAGCGTTCTCCGATCACCTCAACAAAACAGACCAGCATGTAAAATTCACCCGGGAAGATGTAAAAGGAAACAGTCTGGCCTTTCTGGACTGCGCAGTCAAGATCACTGAGGACAGAAACCTCACCATTGAAGTCTACAGGAAACCTACACATACCGACCAGTACCTTCAGTTTGACTCTCACCACCCACTGGAACACAAGCTGGGAGTGATCAGAACTCTCCAACACCGGGCCAGAGAAATACCCACCACATCCCAAGGCAGGAAGAAGGAACAGGACCACATTAAGACAGCTCTCAAAACATGTGGCTACCCAGACTGGGCCTTCACCAAAACCTCAAGAAAACGAGACCCCAGCAAAGGAGAGGAGGAGAGAAACAAACGCCGCAGCGTTTCCATCCCCTACCTGTCCGGAGTCTCTGAGAAGTTTAGGAGGATCCTCCAGAAACACGACACGCCGGTTCAGGTCAAACCCAGCAACACTCTCAGACAGAGGCTGGTCCACCTGAAGGACAAGACACCAAGACCCAAACAAAGTCATGTTGTTTATGCTGTACAGCACCAGGAGGAACGTGAGGAACATTGGGGAAACCAAACAACCTCTCCACAGAAGAATGGCACAACACAGACGCGCCACCTCTTCAGGTCAGGACTCAGCAGTCCACTTACACCTAAAGGAGAGTGGGCGCTCCTTCCAGGACAGCCCAGTACGGGTACTGGCCAGAGAAGACCGCTGGTTTGGCTTCCTTGACCCCCCTGGTCAAGGAAGCTATCCATGTCAAATTGGAAAAACCATCCTTAAACAGAGGTGGTGGCCTGAGGCACTTCCTGTCACCCACATACAATGCAGTCCTCCACTCCTTCCAACAGCAAAACAAACATTCACACCATTCCAGGAGACCCAGTGACTCACGACCATGTGATCCAGCAGACAAAGGGGAGACACCTCAACAGAAACTAGGTGAACGACCCGACCAACGACCCTGCTAACGACTCTCAGGTGACCATCCAGATCATTAGCATGCAGATGGTCCACAGGGGCTATATATTTTCAAGCTCTCTCCCCAGCGATTTCAGAACTGAAGAAGCCTTCTGGATAGAAGGTGAAACATCTTCAAGAGAAGAAACCCAGTCCAGTTGACATAGAAAACTACCTTGGATACAATGACCTGGATGATTGAGAATCTACACAGACATCATGATTGAGTAATTTCAATATTAATGAAATCTAAATGTCAACTTTACCTGTGCAGAGGAGGATAAGCAGACAGGTGTTTAGATTTCTTTTTCTTGGGCACATCTGAGTTTGGTAATATTATAGTATTTAATAATTTTGTTATAAATCCTTCTAAACAAGAAACCAAAGTAGAAGTGAAAACTACAGGGCAGTTAGCATAATCTTTACCTGTTTTCTCTGTGTCCTTTGAGGGATCTAATGGCTCTGTGGAATTAGTGGATATTTTTTTTATTTATTAGATTAGCTACACTTGATATTGAAAAATAACATACACGACATGTGAAATATTCAGAAAATACAGGGAAAAATGCAGATGTAAAGCAGAAAAACTGTACAACAGACAACAAGTAGACAGAAGCTTACCTGTTTCAGTCGATCTTTTGGCAACATCGAACACCATGACTTCGGCAGTTGAAGCCTGCTCATTAGAGATGTCTACTTCCTCTATAAAAAAAAAAAACAATCATAGTGTATTTTCACTCATAGTATTTGATCGCCAATCACTGATTTCTCTGATACAATGCTAAAGTGAGATTAAAAGCTTAAATGAAAAAATGAATCTGCAAATACTTTTCCTGGCAATAAATAAAATGAGATCAATAGATTAATACTTACCATCCATGTCTGAAGCTTGGCTTTTGCGTTTTTTTTTAATGTGGTGGCTGGCACATTGCCACTTCCTCCTTGTGTTAAGAGAATGTGTTAGTTTGCAGGTGTCTGGCCAGTTTGCAAGATAAGGACTAAATGAGTTCATTTAAATTATTTTATTTAAGTTAAACCCAACTGTTAAATTACTGGATAGCTTGATAGAAAAATAGCTTAGTAATAAGTAATACAACCAATAAACAGAATGAGCAGAAACCTTGGAGTAAACAAATACATACCAATTCCTTCTCTTCACTCATCACCAGTAATCCACCTTCGTTAAAAATATAATAGGAAAGCCCATAGCTATGATGTTTGGGTAAATATATGTTAGGCAGGAGCCAAGGAGCTTCGATGGGGGTGGGGGTGGGGGTGGGGTAAATCCACCTTAGAGGTAAGATCTTAAGACCGAGCCCGAAATTCGGGTCGGGCTTAAAATGCGTAAAATGTCAATCATTACGTTCGGGTCGGGTCGGGCCGGGCTTCTCTCTCGCTGACTTTTTTTTAATAAATATTTGTTTATAAAAATATACACTAAAACGATGTGTGGATACTAAACTAAGGAATACTTATTATAAATAAATAATTTGGATAAAACAGAGAAGGCGCTGTAAGGTAATTGCTATATAACTACTACTAAACAGGAAGTGTAGAGCCAGAGCACGCTTTGGGAAACGTGCGCAAAGCCGCTTTGCATACGTTTTGCCAAAACGTTAGTATGTCGTGAATGTAATCTTCCCTCCGCATCCGCAAGTTTACATCTATTTTGACCATCCCAGATATGGAGCAGCAAGAGGTCAAGGATAAACTTAAGACAGGAGAACTGAAAAGGCAAACACGCACCGCTGGTAAGACTGAAGTGTGGAAAAGCTTCAAATTGATCGTAAAAAATGATACAGAAGCTTCTGTTGGCTTCGCTGAATGTGGTCAATGTGGTGCTTTGCTTTCATATGAGAGCAAAAAGACTGGCACCTCGACGCTGAGCAGGCACTTAAACAACTGTACTCGCAAAATTGATGATCATCAAACATCTATATTATCATTTATCCCAAAGACCGCCCCTCTTCGCGCTAAGCAGGCCATTACAGACAAGTGCGTGGACTTTTGCTGTCAGGACCTTAGACCATTTTCAGTAGTCAGTGGCGAAGGTTTTAAAAGTCTGGCCCCAGAATTGATCAATATTGGGTCAACTTTTGGGCGCGTACCTGTCGACTCGGTCCTCCCCCATTACACCACAGTGTCAAAAGCATGCGCCGAGAAGGCTGAGGTAAAAAGGAACTTTTTAATTGAGCGGGTAAAGAAAGCTCTAGCAGGTGGCTGTGACGTTGCCATGAGTACCGATATGTGGACGGACGATTACAGAAGGATGAGTTATATTGCAATAACTTGTCACTTTACTGAAACGGACTTCAGGTTGGTTGGAAAAACCCTCACCACTGCTGTATTTCCAGTAGAAGACGCCAAAACGGGGAAGAACATAAGAAGAGAACTGGTCCGGCTTCTGGTGAATAGATTTGGTTTGGAACCTTCATCTTTATCCAGAATAGTGTGGGTTACAGATCAGGGCAGTAACATCGTGAAAGCTTTGGAGGCTTACAAGCGCCTCTCGTGCCTTGACCACGTGATCAACACTGTACTTCGGCATGGCCTGGACAAGGACGCACTGTCTGCAGACGCGCCGGACATTGGAGAAACAATTACTGCAGCCAAGAGTGTTGTCCGTTTCATCAAGCAATCTGGTTTGGCAGCACAACTATCAAAAACAGTGCTTCAGATGGGTGAAACAAGATTCAGCACGGTTCACTTGACGCTCAAGTCTGTGCGAGAGATATATAATGAGTTGTACGAGAAGCTACAGTCACACGCAGAAGAGGTTCGCATGGATAACATTGCGCCGGATCTGTTAGATTTTTTGATCTCCTTTCTAGAGCCTTTCTATGCAGCACAACGAGAACTGGAAGGAGATAAATATACCACACTGAATCTAGTTTGCCTCTGGAATGAGAAGTTAAAAAAGCACTGTCAACCCATTTCTACGGATAACCCTCAGCAGGCGTTTTTGCGCCAAAGGCATTCTGAACTTTTAAAACAAAAAGTCAAAATACATATGTTGCACAAAGTTGCACTGTTCCTGTGGCCTAACTTCAACAAACTCAAAATGATGACACCGACAGAGGTGTCAGAGGTGCATGCACATGTCCGCACACTCCTGGAAGAAGAAGATGAAGGAGGAGAAGCCACCGCTACAACTTTGGAAAACGAGGAGGACGAGGCGCACACCAGCACCCTTTCTCCACCTGCAGCAAAACGAAAAAGGACTTCTTTTTTCGGTGAATGGGAAAACGAGGATGATGACGATGATGTTCCTGTTCAAGATGAGGTTAACCTGTACATTAGTCAAAAGCATGCCATGGCTGATGACCGAGATTTGCTTGGCTGGTGGAGAATAAACTCCAGTATATACCCTAAACTTGCCAAGTTAGCAAGATCCGTGTTGTGCATACCCGCAAGCAGCAGCAGCAGTGAGCGTGTTTTTAGTGCAGCTGGCCGCACGATAGATCAGCGGAGAACTTCACTGAAACCTGGTACAGTGGACGCAATCTTGTTCTTACATGACGACCACAAAATATAAACAACGTAAGTAATATACTGTTGTTCAAATCATCATTTCAATTATTGTCTGAGGCTTTAATTATTTCCCTTATTTCACAGGAATAAAGACCAGGACACAAGACCGCAATTTGCAGACTATAGTCAAGGCCAGGCAGCAGCTCAAACGCTTTAATTGTATTTATGTTTTGCACATTTTGGAACGTTTGTTTGTTCATGTTTGAAATTTTTTGTATTTTTATTTAAACATGATAGTGTTTTCGTGTTTTTCTCCTTGTTTGACTTATTCGTGATTATTAGTAGGCTTATTTTTACGCATTTACGCACTTTGTTTGGCTCTTTATTTTTTTAATAATAATCTAAACAAATTATTTTTGTTCTTATTTATTCAAATTAGTAATGTTGTATTTTATTTAGCTTGCTTATTTATATATTATGTTAAATTACTCTTTACAGCAGGTCTGTTCTTATGTTAGTGGGATTTTCTTTATTCTAAAAGCGTGTTCCTGAAAATGTTCCTATTTATTTTGTTTCAATGCTTCTTAAAGCAGGTTGTTTTTTGTGTGTTCCAATGCAAATCATTAAAATAAAGAATGTTATTCTTTATTAATTTATCTAGTATATTTATGTGGATTTATTGTATTTCTGTATTCTTGCTCTTCGATCATTTCATTAGCTTTTCCATTTTCAGACCAAATTAAAGATAGAGAAAATTAAAGCTTTTATTTTAAATTTCATTGAAACAAAACTATAGAAATAACAATTTCATATATCTTTTACCATTTATTTGATTTGCGTTATTCTATTTAAAGCCTAGTGGGCTGCAGTATTTCTCCGCGTAATTAAGCGAGTGCGCATCAAGATTTCTCTTTCACTCTCTTTGTCTGGCCTCTTATTCTGTGTTCCATTCATTTATCATGATCATAAAAATATGTAGATTATTTTAACCTTAAAAGATCTTGCGTTTTTTCTGCCCAAAATACTATGGGATAAATTTAAATTTCGGGTTTGCTTCGGGCTCGGGTCTGCAAATCAAGTAAATTGGTCGGGCTTGGGCTGGGTCGGGCTTTAATGCCCGCGGGCCTGGGTCGGGTCGGGCTGGATTTTTTAGGCCCGATCTTACCTCTAATCCACCTTCGATCAACCTTTGCACTCCTAAAAAATTTTTAAATGTTTAAGATGATTAAATTCAAACATGTGCAGTATTTATATTTAAAACATAATTGCATATATATATATATAAAAAAAAACAGACAGAATCAACTTAATTGGCCTAAGAAGCTTCACTCAAAACATGGATTGATCTTTATACTAACACAAGCCGCACAAAAAGACAATTTGATACTATTCACATATTACAATCATAATTCCACTGTTTTTCCACATCCTAGCCAATAACAGAGCAATTACTCGCAAGCTAGCTGGCAATAGCAATATGATTACTAATTCTTACACAGTGTCAATTTAACATCATAGGAATTCTGCATAACTAATTATTAAAAACGCAAAAAAGCCATCATAAGATAAAAAAAAATGTCTTACCTTATTACTTTTGATCAAATGCTGATAGCACACTTTGACTCCAACCTTTCTCCGTCTCGCAAAGACGTGCACTGCGGGCACTTCTGTGATAGATTTAAGTGTAGTGGGAAAGACGCATATTATGTGGAAGTGAACGACGGGGAAAGTTTATTTATAAATTTTTTAAATCTGATTGATGCTCATGAAGTAATTGAACTTTCCAGAAAATGTTTAATTTTAATGTAAATGTATTTAAAGGCAATCAATTATTTAGTTAAATTAATCCAGGATCAGCAACGGGCATATTCCCCATGTCCTTGAACGCATCTTCACGTGAAGAGCACATACTGCCCAGGTGCTTAATTGATTACCCTCCCCCCCTCCCCTCCCCTCCCCTCCCCTCCCCTCCCCTCCCCAGACTGGCACCAGCGGCCTTCTGTGAAGTGTCAAAGAGAAACCCAGCAGTCAGAATCTTTGTAGATTAAACCTGGTTTCATGGGTTCTATTTAAAAATTACCCATTTCTGACCAAAATACATATATTGTAATTTGTGGCAATTTGGATAGCTACATTTTTTACTATTTTTGGTATCTTTAATTAAAATGGAAGGAGTTTTATCTGTCTTTCTTTAATTTTCTAGTACTTTTATAATGCATAATGCTAGACAGGTGGCATTCCCGCAGACTGCTGTGCTTCTGATCAGTCTCAGATCAATTAGTAGTAAAAGTGAACAGCAACACAAGACAAGTGGCATTCCCGCAGACTGCTGTGCTTCTGATCAGTCTCAGATCAATCAGTAGCAGACATAAACAACACAAGACAAGTGGCGTTCCTGCAGACTGCTGTGCTTCTGATCAGTCTCAGATCAATCAGTAGCAGACATAAACAACACAATACAGGTGGCGTTCCCGCAGACTGCTGTGCTTCTGATCAGTCTCAGATCAATTAGTAGTAAAAGTGAACAGCAACACAAGACAGGTGGCGTTCCCGCAGACAGCAGAGAGAATATAAAGGTGCTGCAGATGACAGGACCCCGAATTCTCTCTATGCTAAGACCATGAGTGCGACGTCTTCCACAGCTGTGGCACTCTCCCCAGCTTCAGGCTCAGGTTGAACATGTGACTGAAGATCCCACACAGCTGGTCTGTGCAGGACTTCAGGAGCCTGGAGCTGATGCCATCTGGACCCGTCACTTTCCTGGCCCTGTTCTTCTTCAGGGCCTTCCTCACCTGGTGTGGTGTGAGGGACAGGCTGGAGCAGGGAGGTGTTGGTGGGGGGGACGGGCATGGGCCAGAGTGTGAAGTGTCGGGAATGTGTGGGCTGAAGTTCATGAGAGCGGGGGAGGGGGGACAGGAGGAACAGTCTATTGGGGGCACAGACAGTGGCTGGGGTAGCAGCAGAGGAGACTGGTTGAGGGGTGGGTACCTGATCAAATCTATTGAAAAACAAGTTCAGGTCGTTAGCCCACCCCCGGTCCCCCACAGGTTGGGACTTCTGCGATATCTGCAAAAGCTGTGCACTTGCATACTGCCCTACTTGTGCTAATTAATTGAATGGGTTATGTTATTTTTCATATTTTTGTATTGTACATTGTCTTAAATTGTTCACTGGAGAAAAAAAAGACAGAAACTGAATCATTGGGATGATTAAAAATGCACTAAATTAAAAATGCAATTTTGCACATTTCTTTTCCTTTTCTTAAGCTATAGAAATACAAGTGAAGAGGGAAAACTCAGGTATTAACACATTTTGTGGTGAATGACAAGTTGTTTCTTCAAGCAAGATGAAATTTGCTGTTTAAAATTTAATTAAGCTGCTTATATTGAGGGTTTAGTGAAGACAGGTAATTTTGACCCCGAGGACAACGGGTGTATACAGAACATGAGGACAACAGAAGTTAAAGTTGTACTGTAAATGCTAATCGTGATGAATTGCCAAACCATGTGCAGAGCACCAGGCGTGTGTGTCCATCACAGGCCACGTGTACACTGGGGTCACGTCAACCATTCCAGCAAAAATAACAGAATTTTAAAACCACGTTGCCACTTTTTGTCACTTCATCCTTGTTACGATATATAAACAATCGCCCGAGATCTGCCACCCTAGTTTATAATGGATCAAATGAAACAATGTAAAGACAACAGTACTACAGGAGCCTTTTTGGCCACTCGAGTGCAGATCTGTCTAATGCAAAGATGAACCTGGACTAATCCCCCCTCCCACCCCCATCGAAGCTCCTTGGCTCCTGCCTAACATATATTTACCCAAACATCATAGCTATGGGCTTTCCAGCAGAGCGTCTCGAAGGAGGACTCTGTGTGATTGCCCACCTTGTGCAGCTTCTGCGCTGTGTGTGTAGCAGAGTGTCCCCCCCCCCATCGAAGCTCCTTGGCTCCTGCCTAACATATATCTATCCAAACATCATAGCTATAGGCTTTCCAGCAGAGCGTCTCGAAGGAGGACTCTGTGTGATTGCCCACCTTGTGCAGCTTCTGCGCTGTGTGTGTAGCAGAGTGTCCCCCCCCCACCCCCATCCCCATCGAAGCTCCTTGGCTCCTGCCTAACATATATCTATCCAAACATCATAGCTATAGGCTTTCCAGCAGAGCGTCTCGAAGGAGGACTCTGTGTGATTGCCCACCTTGTGCAGCTTCTGCGCTGTGTGTGTAGCAGAGTGTCCCCCCCCCCCCCCCATCCCCATCCCCATCGAAGCTCCTTGACTCCTGCCTAACATATATTTACCCAAACATCATAGCTATAGGCTTTCCAGCAGAGCGTCTCGAAGGCGTGTACAGAAACAATATAGATGATGTAGTACGGTGGGTTCTTCATTTTATGGCTGATTTTTTTTTTCTGAACACACATCAGAAACTTAACAGTGGAGGTTACAGCTCCAGTTTAAGCAGAGGCAGGCCTTTCAGAAAGGGAATTAAAAACAAAGTAAACCGCGCCGGATTGTGGTGCCATAAACTCTTTAAAATAACACGATCAAATAAAACTGTATACATTATGTTCAAGGGGAAAGGAGTGATGAAATGAATATTCATCAAAATGAATATTTTTGCCTTATCCCCCCCCAAAAACAGTTAAAAAAATAAAATAAAAAATAAATATATATAAACCCAGAAAGGTTTCCCAGAACGGCTCTTCGGGATGACGCGGGGCTCCGGACTGAACCGCGCCGGAGCAGCCAATGCCAGACTCCCGCTCAGCTATTAGCTACCTTCTCCATGCCAGCGTAGTTCCATGTGTAGACTTTCTCGCTTTCTTTCCATTTATTGTTCTAAATATTCTGCCATGTAAGTTTAGTGGAATCAGAGGCATTTCATGACAAAGATAAACGAGGAAGTAATTTGGGAATATTTTTAAATGTGAAAGCAGATTTTGATGACGACGAAATCCGGACAGACAATTAATCCCACCTCTCCAAGCATATTTTTTTTATTTGCCAGAAGGGACAGACGATAGGCTTTCCTATTATATTTTTAACGAAACCTCGTTTACCATGATTATTTCATCTGTGTCAGGATATGTCAGTTTCAACGTGCATGCTCACGATGACACCCTTGTTTATACCGGAGGACTCTGTGTGATTGCCCACCTTGTGCAGCTTCTGCGCTGTG
Organism: Takifugu rubripes; assembly: GCF_901000725.2. Classification (NCBI taxonomy): domain Eukaryota; kingdom Metazoa; phylum Chordata; class Actinopteri; order Tetraodontiformes; family Tetraodontidae; genus Takifugu; species Takifugu rubripes. Next base: position 779,012 of record NC_042296.1, on the reverse strand, counting down.
TGTGTAGCAGAGTGTCCCCAATCCTGCAGACTTGTAGGCAATTCGTGGCAATAATGAGCTTTGAGCTTTAAGATTTTCCTCGTTTAACCTGGAGCTTCGCAAAAATACACCCGGCCAAAAGGCTTTTAATTAAGACAATCAGTCGAATTTTAGACTAAAAGGCGGCAGAGCCCCAGGAATGAAACCCATTAAATATCCCTGACAAGATTCTGAAGCTGGTCCTGATGTCAAAGACACTTTTTGGAGATGTGAAGACACACAGAGAACAAACCAAGCAGCCTCTCTGGTTTCTGGCTGTGACCTCTAAAGCAAGAAAGGATCAAGATTTTAAAGCAAACGTTGGGACGCAGAGGAGGGGGAACCTGTGAAGCTAGAACTGAGTAACTTATACTGGACTATACAAATAGATAAGCAGCTTGATTGGTGCCGCCATCTCATCCTCACTATTATAATAATCAATCGGTTCCTTTCTTCACAATGTCAGTTCCATCTGCATGCTTTTAATACACCCTTGACACAAAGTGTTCAATGGTTGACAAGCACCAGCGGATGAGGGTTACTGGATGTTTGGTCGAGGTTTGAGAATAAGTTTCCCCGTATCATCACAGGACATGTTGTATTCTGCTAAAACTGTCCGACAGCGGGCAGCAATAATTGATGGTGCCACAACTCGTTTGTGTATCCCAGCAAAGAAGAGGGCTATAAGAGTGATGCAGCTTATTGTGAAGAAAGGATGATTCCAGAATGAAGAAAAGAAAGAGACCTTTTGTGTATCAGGGTCTATTAACCAGTTCCAGGCCCCAGTAGCCGTACACACAGACACCACAAGAAGAATCGTTCTCCACCTGCCTGTTGCCGGTTGCAAACAGGAAACATACTCTGTTAATCTCCTCTCAAAAGCCTTGAGGTCTTTGGCCTGTTCCAAAGAATTCATGCCTCCTTGTCCAAGAAGCCCAGTGCTGTCTGTGACGTCACTTCCATATTTCAACTGTGTTTTTAGATGCCATCTCATCTTAACAATTAGGTTTATTACATCCCCAAACAAATAAATAGCCCAAAACACAATTTACATTATATTACAAAATGTTGTGAATACTGAAAATGATCTTTGTACAAAATGGGGAGGGGAACCAGCTTCAAAAACAAAACTGCAATTTCTCCCATGAATCATGTTTTCTTTAATCATCACTGATGATTCAGTACTGCTATAGTTAAAGGCCAAAGAAAGTGCTTCATAGAAGACTGAGTGTTTTAAATCACATTTGGGGAATGAAGACCTGAACTCACCTACATGATAAAGGTGAATTTAAAAACATATAGATGAATACTGCATATTGGATAGATAGATAGATAGATAGATAGATAGATAGATAGATAGATAGATAGATAGATAGATAGATAGATATAATTTCCTATGACAAATAAAAAACAGAATCTTCAAAAAAAGTAAAAACCAGATTTGTCAGAAAACTACTAAAAAGTCTAAATTTGTTGTTGTTAAACTGATTGATGCTCATGAAGTAATTGAACTTTCCAGAAAATGTTTCATTTTAATGTAAATGTATTTAAAGGCAATCAATTATTTAGTTAAATTAATCCAGGATCAGCAACGGGCATATTCCCCATGTCCTTGAACGCATCTTCATGTGAAGAGCACATACTGCCCAGGTGCTTAATTGATTACCCCCCCCCCCCCCCAGACTGGCACCAGCGGCCTTCTGTGAAGTGTCAAAGAGAAACCCAGCAGTCAGAATCTTTGTAGATTAAACCTGGTTTCATGGGTTCTATTTAAAAATTACCCATTTCTCACAACGGACTCTTTTCTTTAGGTGTCTGCTGCTGGTTTAAAGTATGGTCTGTGTCCGCGACAGCGAACCCAACAGCTTCACGTGAAACTAAGTGAACGGTGGCATTCATCGACAACAAAATGTCCAACAAAAATAAATATCCACAGTCATTTTTCTCTCATCTGCAATGTACTTCTAAGATGTCTTAATGTGCAAGTTCTGTGCAATGTCAGACCGCCTCCGTCCTCCTTTCCCAGCATCAAAACAAAAGTGATTTCAGCTGAAATCACTTCACATTCATCGACTTGTTTCTGCAAAATAAAAGAGATGGAATCAAAGGTAAGAACTCAATCTCCCAGCAGGCATCGCTGTCGTCTGAACATTCCAGAGTCTGTGCTTTTGGGGGAAAAATAAAATAAAAAAAGGCTTGGGAGATTTAGAGAACAATAAATTAAAATCAAAGAATTGTCACTGCATTGGAACAGAAACGCTCAAGTTGCACTTCAAGTAATCACGGTCGGAGTGTCGCTCGTGATCGCACACATCTTTCCTTTTTTTCTTAATAACATCTCAGCATCTTTCACTTTCTGGACAACCAAAGAGATGTGTGAATTCTATCATATTCCCATGCTTTCTAAGAGTGCAGGGACTCAGACTGAGCCTGGAGCTTTAGCTGAGAGAGTAAAAGTTTGACATATTCAACATAAAGACACAAACATCCAGGCATGCATTAGAAAGCACATCCCTGACCTAAAAAGACGACAAAGAGTTTGAGTATTTTGTACAGAGTCATACTTTGGTGTTCTGTGCATGCATATTTGCTGACCTCCATGCTATGTTTTTTTTTAACTCTAAATATTGTTTCTCCCCAAAATACATACATTGTAATTTGTGGCAATTTGGATAGCTACATTTTTACTATTTTTGGTATCTTTAATTAAAATGGAAGGAGTTTTATCTGTCTTTCTTTAATTTTCGAGTACTTTTATGACATAATGCTAGTTTTTACTGATTTAATTATTTTATTTTATTTTTTTCAAATGGGAAACATGTGTATGTACAGTATATATGTCTAAACACGTGTCAGGGTGTTAACCTATTTAAAAAGCACCCCTTTCTGCCCAACACTTTGACTCAGCTGGCTGTAAATTTATTGTTATCACAATCGGCTGCTTGTTTAGTTTGCTAACGCTCGACAGCTAGCCATCTTGCTTGTGTTTGGGGACTGGAGAATTTAACTCGCAACGCTGTCAGCGCCGAGCGAGCGACGGTCGTCTGGAGTTGCCTTGTCTTTTTTGTTGTGCAGAAGTTATTGTGCAATTCTCTGCTGCACAACACTTAAATGCGTTGGCTTGCTGTGTGTCTGGGGGAAGGAGCTGTAATGCTGTGACAAGACAATAGAGAATCTTAGACTTGCTCAGCTGAATTGCCAAACCATGTGCAGAGCACCAGGCGTGTGTGTCCATCACAGGCCACGTGTACACTGGGGTCACGTCAACCATTCCAGCAAAAATAACAGAATTTTAAAACCACGTTGCCACTTTTTGTCACTTCATCCTTGTTACGATATATAAACAATCGCCCGAGATCTGCCACCCTAGTTTATAATGGATCAAATGAAACAATGTAAAGACAACAGTACTACAGGAGCCTTTTTGGCCACTCGAGTGCAGATCTATCTAATGCAAAGATGAACCTGGACTAATCCCCCCCCCCACCCCCATCGAAGCTCCTTGGCTCCTGCCTAACATATATTTACCCAAACATCATAGCTATGGGCTTTCCAGCAGAGCGTCTCGAAGGAGGACTCTGTGTGATTGCCCACCTTGTGCAGCTTCTGCGCTGTGTGTGTAGCAGAGTGTCGTCCCCCCCCCCACCCCCATCCCCATAGACAACAGTACTCGACATAGACAACAGTACTACAGGAGCCTTTTTGGCCACTCGAGTGCAGATCTGTCTAATGCAAAGATGAACCTGGACTAATCCCCCCCTAGCAGAGTGTCCCACCCCCCCCCACCCCCACGAACCTCCTTGGCTCCTGCCTAACATATATCTACCCAAACATCATAGGTATTGGCTTTCCAGCAGAGCGACCTGATTGCTACCTGCTGGGCCTTAAGCTGCAGGCCATCGAGGAAGGTTACAGTATTCCTAAAGTTTTCATGGACACGGCCTACGGCGTGGCGACTCACTGGAAGCTCAGAACAGGGCAGGTACCTGCCAACACGGACAGCGTGATCTGCGGCTATCAGACAGCTTATTTCAAGTGCTTCCCTTTTTTTTTCTCGTTCCTTTTAGCCGCGCGTTTCCCGCTTCAGCATCGGAGGAATATAGTCCTACCCAGGGAGCAGGCAGGGGGACAACTAATAGTTTATACAAAGAAAAAAAAAAGTGGGTGCAGTCCAAAACCCAGCTACTGCATCCAGAAGGCCACTTGGGAGGCCACTGGCTGCAATCTAAAACCATCCTGGGAATTTCGTGAATTCATGAGTGATTTTCTGTGGGTTAAGTTGGCTTTTTTGTCCTTTCTCCATGCTGGTTTTGTGACTTCCTGTTTTATTTTGAAACTAATTCTCCTCTCATTTCAGGGCACTTGCCCTTCCTTATGTGTCACCAGTCCAATCGACTCCTGATTGTTTCCAGCTGCTCCCCATTACCCCCCCATGTGCTTATAGTCTGTGTCTCCCTTGGTCCTGTGCCAGTGTATTGTGTCCCTTGTCATGATCACCAGCTTGTCCTTCATTGCCATGAGAATCTTCGAGACTTTCACAACCTTTGTTTGTCTGATCCTCGTAAGAGAGTGTATTTTGTTTGGCTTTGCCCCTTTTTTGGATTTCTTTAGTTTAGTTGGTTTTTTGGTTTCATCCCGCATTTTGGGTTTGAATAAAGACTGTTGCTTCCTTAAAGTTCTGCGCTCGAGTCCTCTGAGTGAGTATTGTCATCGACCTGGACAATGTGTACAAGCATTAGAAAAGTGAAAAGGACAGATGTGGACAATAAGGTAAAATTTTAGTCAGATTTGTGCATATTCTAGTGACATTTATATATTAATCATTAAATGCTGTTACTATGAGATAACTTATGGGCAGGGTTTCCGCTACATGTAATTCATCGTGGTGCACCGCCACGCCTTCAGAATGATTTTTTCCCCCCCCAGATTTTAAATAATTTTAAATAAATAAATATGCACATATGTGTATATACATTGTGCAAAATGTGAATGTAAACAAAATTTTATGTCTGAAAGGTGTTTGTGTCATTTCTTCCAGAACATGATCCTCACCCATGCCACAACTGGACCTTACCCAGGCCAAAGTGCTTTAGCAACTGTTAGCGCATCTGGGTTTGTGATTGGAAATAGTTCTATCCATTTTGACAATGCATCTATTATGACCAAACAGTATTTCTTTCCTTCACTTTTATTTAATTCTATGAAGTCCATGAGTATAGTTTGGAATGGATATTGGGGAACAGGAAATTTTCCTCTCCTTGCTCTCAGATTTCCTTGTGAATTGTGTCTTGCACGTCAGACATGTTTCTACAAAAAATATTTTGAATAAGAATTGAATCCATAGGTTGTATAGTGCTGCTGTATCTGTCCTACCATCCTTCCTGTTGAGACATGTTACACCATGGCTCAATATAGCAGCCCATTTATACAGATATTTTGGTAGGATAGATCATACATAAATGTCTTTTAAGGTTGCTCTGTTTTTAATCCATAGATCTTGTCGAGGATTTTCTTAAGTTAACACAAAGTCAAAATGCTGCTTTTAAGAGGTTAATAAGTCAGTCAGAGTACATGCAACAACAGCATGCAGAGGGATCTCTTCCCAGTGTAACAAACATGTCCCTTTAATAATGCTTAGCGACTACGCCTTTCTCTCAGTACTTTTCCATCTACTTACTATATCGTCACAAGGTTAGCATGATAAACTAGCATTTTGAAGGTTGCTGACTCGCACATCTTCATCATTTTCTAAGGAGTCTTTGTTCTACAAATCGTGATTTGTTCTACAACTCGTGACATCTCGTACACCTGCACAAGCATCATCAAATGAACTCGCTTGACCTTACTGGTTTAAATGATCTATGCTAAACTAAACAACATAAAGCCTTCCCATTGGTGCAGTGTTGTTCGGTATGAATGTTCAACATTGAGTCCCAAACATGGAGCACATTCCTCCTCCTGAATTTGACTTCATACCTCTTGAGATAAGTTTTTTGTTTTTCACCAATTTAACAAACCCCATTTTAGGGCACTTTAACTCTCTTCCTATGAGCGAAACGTTGCCAACAAGCGGAAGCTGACTTGGCAAATTTGGCACAGCCGCTGGGCTTTTTTTTCATACCGGTCTGCTGTCTGGCCCTTTCTGGACATTGTTTGCAATGGAATGACCACAGTTGGGAGAAGTCACGCACAAAGAGGGCTGTGCAACCATGGTTTAGTCTACAGAATATCCAGTTTTGCTTCATTTGGCCCCAGATGCTTTTAAGATGAAACTTCAAATTCTATAACTTGTTAGTGCCTGAGAGATGGGCTGAGCCTCAGCTGTACACAGTGGCTAAAGGCAAAGGTCAGGGTGTTCACCTATTTTTTTTGTCCCCCGACACGTTCAAATGAGCTGCTGAAAGTATAGTATCTTTATCAATGGTGTCCCAGTAAACATCCTGCCAGATTTCAGCACCCTCAGAAGTTCCAAAGGATGGCAAGAATGTGAGGCCTTCAGGTCAGCTAGGAACTTTTTTTTTTTTTTGAGAGAGAGAGAGAGAGAGAGAGAGAGAGAGAGAGAGAGAGAGAGAGAGAGAGAGAGAGAGAGAGAGAGAGAGAGAGAGAGAGAGAGAGAGAGAGAGAGAGAGAGAGAGAGAGAGAGAGAGAGAGAGAGAGAGAGAGAGAGAGAGAGAGAGAGAGAGAGAGAGAGAGAGAGAGAGAGATATATATAGAGAGAGAGCTATATATATATAGAGAGAGAGAGCTATATATATATAGAGAGAGAGAGCTATATATATATAGAGAGAGAGAGAGAGCTATATATATATATAGAGAGAGAGAGAGCTATATATATATATAGAGAGAGAGAGCTATATATATATATAGAGAGAGAGAGATCTCTATATATATATAGAGAGAGAGAGAGAGAGATCTCTATATATATATAGAGAGAGAGAGAGAGAGAGATCTCTATATATATATATAGAGAGAGAGAGAGAGAGAGATCTCTATATATATATATAGAGAGAGAGAGAGAGAGAGATCTCTATATATATATATAGAGAGAGAGAGAGATCTCTCTATATATATATATAGAGAGAGAGAGAGATCTCTCTATATATATATATAGAGAGAGAGAGAGATCTCTCTATATATATATATATAGAGAGAGAGATCTCTCTATATTAACTGTGTTTTTAGATGCCATCTCATCTTAAAAATTAAGTTTATTACATCCCCAAATAAATAGCCCAAAAAACAATTTACATTATATTACAAAATGTTGTGAATACTGAAAATGATCTTTGTACAAAATGGGGAGGGGAACCAGCTTCAAAAACAAAACTGCAATTTCTCCCATGAATCATCACTGATCACAATTATGTACTGCTGAGTTAAAGGCCAAAGAAAGTGCTTTATAGAAGACTGAATGTTTTAAATCACATTTGGGGAATGAAGACCTGAACTCACCTACATGATAAAGGTGAATTTAAAAACATAAAGATGAATACTGCATATCAGAGATATCTATCTCTCTAGAGAGAGAGATAGATAGATATATAACGATATAATTTCCTATGACAAATGAAAAACAGAATCTTCAAAAAAAAGTAAAAACCAGATTTGTCAGTAAACTACTAAAGTCTAAATTTGTTCATTGTTAGTTTCTACAGGCTGTAGAATTTGAGCAACTTCCTGTTTAACAGACTGCGCATCAGAATCACATGACATGATCATGTGATTTCAGTGACCAATCAAAAAAAGATCCTGTCTCAGCCAATCACAAAATTGGTCGTCTGCAAAAAATTATTCCGATTGCAGTACTGGAGTGTGTTCAATTGGGGGCACTCAAGAAGATTGCTGAGAAAACACAATTCAGGTTTTAATATTGCAATGAGGGCAAATTTCTGTAACTTATACAGATCAGTCACTAGGGGCACTGGAATGCTTTTACAGGGTTTTCTTTGTGAGGAAAAATGGAAAATGTCCTCACAAGTAAAAATGTCCTCACACGTAAGGTCGTTTGTCAATGTGTTGTCCTCACAAATTTAGTAATAGAAGAACACACACACACAATACTATGTGAAATATCAAATTCTTATCCATTATAACACAAGCCCTTTCTTTTCACAATTAAAACATTTTATTTCAAAAAGGATTGCAGCAACCATCACATAGAAGTGAGTTGTTGGGAAAAACCTCTGGATCTGCTGGGGGACTGATGTGGTCCCAGGACGGAGTTACAATGCTCTCTTGTGTTTGTCCCACCAGCTCTTGGTGCTGTTGACTTTGAGGGCCTCCCTGTAACTATTGATGTCTCCTGAACTCTGCCCAAAATGCAGGTTACACACACTGTGACGCAAACACACACGCACACACACACACACACGGCACTTTAGCACTGTTGCTTAGTCCAGAGTCAAATATTCATACAGACTTTAACTATTACATCACAGTGCCCCTTTTTGAATTGTTTCAATATAAGTTCCCAAATTTTAGAGCTGTTTTAGCTTTGCCATCTTTGTCTTTCTTTACAGATTACGCCTCCTACATATAGATTAGTACACAACAGAATGAGATATTGGTGTCATAGATTTCTGTTTTCAAGCCCAGAAAGCGGGACACTTTAGCAATCATTGGCATTAAATAACGCCTCGGCGACCCACACGGCAGCAGTTGAGCAGGACTAACGTTAGAATAATTACCCTGAAGGCACGTTTGACGGATAACACTGGAGTGGATTCACAGGAAATGAGCTTCCAGTTGTTCCTGAAGAACACAAAAATGACCAGCATCAATAAAAGCATTTAATACAAACCATAAATGTCACGTTCTACTTTAAGTATGAGTCTGTGGTCGTGCCTTGCAATAATGGACTGGGGTGTCCATACGTGGGGCCACATGGACAACAGTTCACACCAAAGGTCTTGGGATATCTCAACAAGGATAGTGGGCCATTAGGGCTCCCTGTGCACATCTGGAGAGGTGGTTTTGCATGTGACAAACTATAGATCATTCATTTTAGCATACCATTTCAAGAGTTTTGTTTTTTATCTCCACCATGTCACTGCTGGTCTGTATCTCTATTACCTGATTAATGTTGATCTGATGAATCAAACTTTCTTCTTGGAGAGGAACCTGGGAGATATTGTCGGCTGAGCTTTACCAGTGATAAAGCATGCACCAAAAGATATAAAGGAATAAGGGATGAGTTTAACACACAATTCCAGCAGTTCCCATTAAAGGAGCACAGAAATGCCATTTAAACGCCACGTTTCAGGACTTACTCCATGTTGTCATTTCTGACATAACGAGCAGAAAGCGGTGGGTTGTCCATGACTCTGCCAGGTCTGGAGAGGAGGAAGCAACACTTCCAATTAAAGCACCCTCCCGAAAATAAAAAGCAAAGCAAAACTAACACATAGATGTATGAATATTATATTTTACCCCAATCTGTCACTAGCATGGTTATTTTTATTATCCAAGTGCTCCGCCCTCTTCTCCAGTTGCTCTATCCGCTGCTCTAGTTGCTCTATCTTCTTCTTCAGTTGCTTCTTCTCTTTCCTAAGTCCATTTTTCTCTTCCTTTTCTTTTTTTATTTCCTGCTGGAGGCTCTGCATCTTCTCCACGGTCTCCTCATGCTCGTTCTTTGCTTTCCCTCCTGGCACGTTGCACAGCTCCCCCTCCAGAAAACTTCTAACCTTTTGGAGATGGATTAATGCCTGACGACACACAAAGGTGGAGGATCAAACAGCTGGTGAATGTGGAATTAGCTGCAGCATCTGGTTAATGCTCCATATGTTCCCGGCTTGTCAAAAAAAGTGGCTGTAGTTGTTGCCAATTTAGTCAGCCTCATCTCAGTAATGGCGGTGGGTTCGGCCACGCTTTACCTGCTCATTATCCTCAAGGTGCAAGGAGGACCCCATTTTTTTGCGAGAAGCCACCCTCTCCTGGGCATTCGCTGCTTTCATTTTGTCCATCTCCATCTCCAGGCTGGAGGCGAGGTGTTTGTATTCCTTCTCCAGTTGTTCCACCCTCTTCTCCAGTTGCTCCTGCACTGGTCTTGCTGCTTGGCCCGTTTTCAGAGCTTTGTCACTTGTCTCCTTTAGCGTTTCTTCCTCCCTCCTGGACATGTCCCACCTATCCTTTGTTGTCTTCTCCAGGTCCTGCTTTAGCTGATTGTCTTGTCTAGGTTGGTTCAAAGTCTGGAGACATAAACAGATCTCACTCTTAATGTATATGTAGAAGGTCCAACACAAATCTGTGAGTCCCTGTGATTGTGTATAAAATAGGTTTTGACCTTAAATTTGACACCAATGTTAGTTTGAACACCTGATCTTCATCTGAATGAGTGTTTTTAATGTATCTCACCCCTATCTGTCTGTCGACTTCCAGTTCTTCCATAAGAATTTCCTTCCTACTCACCAGATCTGCTTTCTAATAGGCAGACAGAAACCTTTAGTGCACGTGTTCTACAGTGTTTAAGAGCACAGTTCTGATCAGAAAAGGCTTGTCTGCAGCATATCCTCTGGGTAAGTCAGTGATTTCCACAACTCGGTTTTTGTCACAGCCGCGTCACATCACCACTGGTCTGGCACAGGACACGTGCACTGCTCTCACCTTCTGGGAGTGTTCCAGCTTCATCTGTTCTATCTGCTCGTCAAACTGTAAACGAAGGCTCCCCAGTTGTTCACAATGGGAAGCCTGCAGAGCTTCTCTCTCTTCCTGCATTGAAGCCAACAAACTCTGCCTCAAAGCAGACTCCTGAATTAAATATAAGAGGAGAGATCAGGACTCAGGATCCTCTTTTCCTGCATCCAGTTGCAAATGCCGACCTCATCCATGTATTTCTGTCTGATGTTGTTTATCTCTCTCAAGTGGTCCAACCTCAGCATCTCCACTTTCTTCTTATGATCCTGTTCCATTTGAACTCGAGTCTCCTGGAGAGCATCAGCCAGCTAGAGAAACACAAGTGGTCAGTTCTCACCACCAAATAACACAAGTCCGACTTTTAAGTCATATTTAAAGAAAAATGAAGATTTGAACATGTGCCCAGTAACCTTTTTCTTGTAGTCTGCTATGTACTTCTTCCTCCAGTTCTGTATGTTCACCTTCATACAAACAGGTATAGACACAGATTTAGACCAACCTTTGAATATAACATGCTCCAGCGCACTTTACCGCAAACCCGTTCAGAGTTCGATTTTTTTGTGGATGAGTTATAGCGAGGAAAAAGCAAAGGTTTTTTTTTTTTTTTTAAAGCCAAATGTACGTGGCTTTTTTCTGTCACGAGCTGGAAAGTTTTCTGCAATAAATAAAAAACAGGTCAAAATTGTCTGGTTACCCTCTGGCTTTCCTCCAGGTCCTCCTTCAGCTTCTTGTTCTCTTCTTGGATCTGAAAGTCTAACTCTGACTTGAATTGCTCCATTTCTTGCCCCAACTGGGCCTTCGTTCTCTTCATTTCAGCTGCTTGCTTATCCTTGGCAGTCTTCATTAAAGTTTCATGCTCCATCCTGAACAAAGAACCCCGTATAAGATCAAATATTGAGAATCTCCAAGCAGCACAGAAATATGGCTACTTTTGACACGATCTATGACGTATATGAATACTTAAACACAATATCATGCTCTAAATAACATTCATATGGACCTGATGTTTATTTGCTTTTCCTCTTTGTCTTTTTCAGAAACTTCTTTCTTTTCATTCTTCTTCTCTTCTTTGACATCCCCTTGTGATGGTGTTTTGGGTATTGATTTTTCTTTTGTTTGTTGAGCCTCTAATCTGTGAAAATCTGCCTCCATGTTCTGTTTGCATTTACGGCTCCATAACAGAGGAGAATTAGATCTAAACACAAAACATTTACATTTTATATGAAGATTTAAATTGAAAAGTGCTATAAGGTTTGGCCGTGTCATAGACCAAACTATATCACAGTAAATGTAAATGACTAATTGACGTGTTAATGGTCAGGTTTTCATTGAAGGAGCTAATGAGATCCTGATAAACTTGCAAACTACACCCCATTTTTAAATGTAGCCGTGATTACCAAAATAACAGAATACCTTGGGACCTGTACGCGTTCAGACTTCTCAGAAGAACCCCCTCTGCTGCTGTCTAAGGGCTCATATTGATGTTGTGCTGTCAGCTTTGGCTTTGAAAAGATAAAGAGAGGGTCACTAACAGAAGTGTACCAGTAGGATGTGAGCCGTACGATCATACGAGTAGAAGGGTCATACCTTAGTGGATCTCCTGCTAAGCAATAAATCCTCTTTTTTTGTTTCATTTGTCTTACATTCTTTCTTGCCCAACATGAGACGCTCTTGTTCCTTGATCAACTTCCTGAAGAAGTTGTCATTATGAGGCTGATTCATTGAGGTTTCTTCTGTACTAAGGTCATCATTAGATGATTCCCCAGAGTCCGTCTGGCTGCAGAGTAGAAGACAGGTTCAGCTCAAAGCCAGGTTAGACGAGATGGTAGACCACCGTGCATTTAATCGGATTGCAAAGACTTCTGTTTTACTGAGGTTTAATCGTTGTTACCTCATTTTATCATTAACTCCTATGAACATGTTGACATTTTAATCATCTGCTTCAAATATAAGATCAAATATTGAGAATCACACCAAGCAGCACAGAAATATGGCTTCTTTTGACACGATCTATGACGTATATGAATACTTAAACACAATATGCATGCTCTAAATAACATTCATACGGACCCGATGTTTATTTGCTCTTCCTCTTCGTCTTTTTCAGAAACTTGTTGTTTCTTTTCATTCCTTTTCTCTCCTTTGACATTCTCTTGTGATGGTGCTTTGGGTATTGATTTTTCTTCTGTTTTTTGGGCCGCTAATCTGTGAAAATCTGCTTCCATGTTCTGTTTGCATTTACGTCTCCATAACAGAGGAGAATTAGATCTAAACACAAAACATTTACATTTTACATGAAGATTTAAATTGAAAAGTGCTATAAGGTTTGGCCGTGTCATAGACCAAACTATATCACAGTAAATGTAAATGACTAATTGACGTGTTAATGGTCAGGTTTTCATTGAAGGAGCTAATGAGATCCTGATAAACTTGCAAACTACACCCCATTTTTAAATGTAGCCGTGGTCAATGGTGATTGATGATTACCAAAATAACAGAATACCTTGGGACCTGTATGCGTTCAGACTTCTCAGAAGAACCCCCTCTGCTGCTGTCTAAGGGCTCATATTGATGTTGTGCTGTCAGCTTTGGCTTTGAAAAGATAAAGAGAGGGTCACTAACAGAAGTGTACCAGTAGGATGTGAGCCGTACGATCATACGAGTAGAAGGGTCATACCTTAGTGGATCTCCTGCTAAGCAATAAATCCTCTTTTTTTGTTTCATTTGTCTTACATTCTTTCTTGCCCAACATGAGACGCTCTTGTTCCTTGATCAACTTCCTGAAGAAGTTGTCATTATGAGGCTGATTCATTGAGGTTTCTTCTGTACTAAGGTCATCATTAGATGATTCCCCAGAGTCCGTCTGGCTGCAGAGTAGAAGACAGGTTCAGCTCAAAGCCAGGTTAGACGAGATGGTAGACCACCGTGCATTTAATCGGATTGCAAAGACTTCTGTTTTACTGAGGTTTAATCGTTGTTACCTCATTTTATCATTAACTCCTATGAACATGTTGACATTTTAATCATCTGCTTCAAATTTTGTCTCCATAATAGAGGAGAATTAGATGTAAACACAATACTTTACGTTTCTTCTATGAAGATTTAAATTCAAGAGTGATTTATATTTTTAAACATTGCCAAACCAGCGGAATACCTTTTGACCCGTTCTTGTTCAGACTCCTCAGAAGAACCCTCACTGCTGCTGCCTAAGAGCTTCAGCTGATATTGTTGTTCTGCTGTCAGCTTTCGCTTTGAAAAAATAACGAGAAAGAGATTTTAAAACATTCTAATTGGATCAGTTGGTGTAGGGGAGTCACAGTGTTCCCGACCTGAGATAAAACTGGAAAATAACAGATAAAAGAGACAACACACACACACACACACATCCATTCAAGCTTAAGTTGAAAAGACCTCCAACACTACATTTACGGAGATGGAGGGTGTTACAAGCCTCAAGAAATCTTGGGAGATCAACTTCCACAAGCTGCATGTCTGCAGAATCGCTTTAAGTTGTTAACCCATATCTTGTTCCATTTGAATGTAATTTTGAAAGATACATTATGTTTTTGTTTGAAGTAACCTTGACTTTTTAAAAACCCCTGGCAGTAAATGTTTGTATGTAGAGCAGTGGGATTGTAGAATAGCAGGATGGATCATACCATACTGAAGATCCTGCTAAGTGATGAAGACTCCTTCTTATTTTCATTTGTTTTACATTCCATCTTGAGGCGCTCACATTCCTTGATCACCTTCCTGGAGAACATGTCTTGATGTGATCTCTTGTGTTTCTCTACCCCTACACTCCATATAGTAGTAGGTGCAGGTAGACTAATATGAAACATGCCTAAGCTTATCATCAAAGCTAAGAGGCTTTGGTTAAAAGATACCCGCACCTACTATGTTATGTAACCTTTGATTGTTGCCTATATAGACAGTATCTATATCAGGGGTGTCCAAACTACGGCCTGTGGGCCAACTGTGGCCCTTCGTCCATTTTTAATTGGCCTGCAAGACATTTTATAAATAAAATAGAATATGGCCCGTACTTCAACTTTTGCTTGAGTGTATTGGACTTCTTAGTCTTAGCTTCTTAGAGGCTATATACCTAATTTCTTGTAAGTGGCCCAGCCCCTCCTATATTTTTATGTATTTGGCCCTCGGTGAAAAAAGTTTGGACAGCCCTGCTCTAGTTCATTCAATGTATGTTAGTCAAGTCACTTTATTCACAGTACCTCATATAACACACACACGCACACTTTTAACACCAGGGGAAGCTACTGTTGGCATCAAGGCAGTTACTCCACCAAAAAGGAAAACCCTGCTTTTGCGCATCACTTTGTAATAAGCGTTTTTCTTGTTAACACACAGTGTACAAACCGCTGTGTACAGCGCACACACTGCACACGCAAAAGCAGCTCATCTCATCTGATGCAGATTTGCTCCTTGATCAAGTGACATTTGTCCGGATTTTTGGCACGAGTGGCGTCAGATCAGGACCACAGCTTGATGGCCCGATTTACATACCCAGCTGATACTCACCAGAATAATTTACTAAATTTATACGCACGTCCAGTTCAGTCTGTTAATGTTGATAACCATTTCAAGTGAACGTTATTAGGTGTGCTCCTAAGCCTAATAACTTAAATAACAAGCTTGAAATCTACCAGTTTCATTTTCCCCTTTATTGTTTTTTCTCTGTACTGTAAATCTTCTAAGAAGAAATCTGAGGCTGCTGTTCTGGGAATGAACTACCAAAGCTTTTTCTGAATAACTCAATAAAGATCCATTTATGGAAAGCTGTTATGACGGCAGTTTTGTCTTTAATTATATTCAACAATATAACATATTTGATTGATATTGATATTTTTCTAACTTTAATACACTAAAGTTGAGGCTATATACCTAATTTCTTGTAAGTGGCCCAGCCCCTCCTATATTTTTATGTATTTGGCCCTCGGTGAAAAAAGTTTGGACACCCCTGGTTTAAGTGAACACCCAGGTAATTATAGGACTTCACAACGTCGAAGTCCATTCTCCGAATGTTCACTGGTGCAGGCGGGAGGTTGTTACACCTGAGGAGAGCCACCACCAGCCCCTTGGTTTTATTGGCATTGATACGGAGGTTGTTCCGCAGGCTCCAGTCCACAGTCCTGAATAAGTCCTCTGTACTCTGTATCGTCCCCATCAGTGATGAGGCCGACAGCATCAGAGTCGCCAGAGAACTTCTGGAGGTGGCATGATGATGAACTGCATGAAAAGTCCGCGGTGTAGAGGGAGAACAAGAAAGGAGCCACAACTCTTCCCTGCGGGGCACCAGATCTGCAGGGGGCCGAGGACTAGTAAGTGTCTGAACTACTGTCCAGGAGGAAACAACAAGCCTCCAAGAATACATCAAGAAGATGGCCCCCACTGACCTACTGCTGAGTGAATGCCTCAGGCAACAAAAGCCCACCAAGGAGGAGGAACCTGAGGGGCTATCATGGAAGGACAAGCCCATGCATGGAATGTACCACCGACAAATTGAGGAAGTGGCTGATATTGAGAAAACATACCAGTGGCTGACAAAGGCCGGGCTGAAAGACAGAACAGAGGCACTCATCATAGCTGCACAAGAACAGGCCCTGAGCACCAGAGCAATAGAGGCCAGGGTCTACCATAGCAGACAAGACCCCAGGTGCAGACTGTGTGGAGATGCCCCTGAGACAGTCCAGCACATCACAGCAGGGTGCAAGATGCTGGCAGGCAAGGCATACATGGAACGGCATAACCAGGTGGTTGGCATAGTGTACGGCAGTGCTTCTCAATTATTTTCTGTTACGCCCCCCCTAGGAAGAAGAAAACATTTTGCGCCCCCCCCCCCCGCCGTGACTATAATTAGTATCATTTGTCTATGAAATTGTTATAAGTACACCTCTGCATAACATTGTATCCTTATTAATATTAAAGAAAACAAAAAAAGAAAAATATAGACCAAAGTGGGATGATTGTTGCCAATATTCGGCACGTTTTTGCCGAAAAAACTCAAGCGGCTGATCAGCGTGACTGGGGTGTAATGTCTTTAAGTGACGCCTTCATTTATTTGGTTTCATGCTGTCCTGCCAACATTTTTAGACACAGTAAACACACCGGTCTTTCCTCGTCTCCCACCGTAGTCGCAGTGAAGCCAAACGCTATATACGCTTCGTCATATTTCCTCGTCTTAGCTTTCGGGAGACTTTCGTATGTCTCATTATCTCCGTCTCTCTCCGCCTTTCTTTTCATCACTGTTAAGTATTTTTTCATGCTGTCTCTTGGTGGTTTGTTCACTGCACTTCCTATCTCTTGCTCTGTGGTGTGTGCGCGCGGGATGTGCAATTACACTTTATTCTAGTACGGCAAAAAAAAAATAAGCATGTTCTCCGGGGTCACACGCGCCCCCCCTGGCATCGCACCAAAGGAACACGAGAAGCTGGAGAAGTACCAAGGGCTGAAGGAGGAGATGGAGAGAATGTGGGGCATGAAGGCCGCAGTGGTGATCGGGACACTAGGGGCAGTAACACCCAACCTGAGTAGATGGCTCCAACAGATACCAGGAACCACACCAGAGATCTCTGTCCAGAAGAGCGCAGTCCTAGGAACAGCTAAGATCCTGCACAGAACCTTCAGACTCCCAGGCCTCTGGTAGAGGACCCGAGTCTGAAGGAAGGAGGCACTGCCCAGGAGGGCGAGGAAGAGATTTTATATATATATATATATGTGTGTGTGTGTGTGTGTGACCTAAAATCTTCCCCCTTGAAAAAGCTTATTGTCACTCATTCTGTATTTCCATTTATTGTCCAAGACAGAAAAAATATTGCTGCGGTCCAGAAACTTGATCACCTGACAGGCCTCTGGTTTCGACTATCGATCTAATCCTCTTTTCCAGCACCCTGGCATAGACTTTCCCAGGGAGGCTGAGGAGTGTGATCCCCCTATAGTTAGAACACACTCCATGTCCATGCAATGTTGCAAAGGCATGTCAACCAGGACAGCCCTACAACATCCAGAGCCTTAAGATACCCTGGGCAGATCTCATCCGCTCCCGGAGGTCCACAGCTGTTTCACTACTTCAGCAACTTCCACTCCGGAAATTGGATGGTCCACCTCCTGGTCTCCTGACTCTGTTCCTCCTTGTGGATACGTGTTTTTAGGATTGAGGAGCCCCCCGAAGAATTCCTTCCACCGCCGAATAATTGCCTCAGGAGATGTCAGCAGCTCCCCACGCACACCTAACACGGTGTGAGCAAGTTGTCGCCTACCACCCATAAGGCGCTGGACAGTTTGCCAGAATCTTCTCGGTGCCGACCGAAAGTCTTCCTCCATAGCCTCATTGAACTCTTCCCACGCCCGAGTTTTTTGTCTTGGCCGCAGCCCACTTCGCCAACCTGTACCGGTCAGCTGCTTTCGGGGCTCCACAGACCAGCCATGACCAGTAGGCCTCTTTCTTCAGCCTGACGTCTCCCCTCACCTCTGGTGTCCACCATCTGGTATGAGGATTACTGCCATGACCAGCACCAGTGGCCTTGCAGCCGCAACTCGTGACAGCTGCTTCGACAATGGCGGAGTGGAACATGGCCCACTCAGACTCAATGTCCCCTACCGCCCCCGGAACGCGATCAAAGCTCTGTCAGAGGTGGGAGTTGAAGACCAGCCTGACGGGTTGCTCCACTAAGCCTTCCCAACAGACTCTCAATAAGTGTTTTGGCCTGCCAGGTCCACGCGGTGGTTCCCCCCACCCACCTGATCCAACTCACCACCAGGTAGTGATCAGTTGACAGCTCTGCTCCTCTCTTCACTCGAGTGTCCAAAACATATGGCCACAGATCAGCTGACACAACTATGAAGTCAATCATTGACCTTCGGCCCAGGCCGTCATGGTGCCAAGGGCACCGATGAACAACCTTATGGTCGAACATGGTGTTAGTTATGGCCAAACTGCGACTAGCACATAAGTCCAATAACTGCACACCACGCTGGTTCTGATCGGGCAGACCGTTCCTCCCAATCATGCCTACACTCTATGTCTAGTAATTAAATGAAAATTAGGGTAGTAGGGTCAGATTTGGTTGTTGTGTAATGTGTAATCTACAAATAATTCAAGGAATCTTAATTTCCAATGTAATCTGATGTTTATTTGGATGTTTTGGAGTGAAGTTTTGATAGTTATGTATCCATTGAATAAAATCATAGCTGCCCGTTTTCCCAACTTTGGTTTTGTGTGCTGAAAACACACCAACAAATGGACAGACTGACAGACAGACAGATATTCTGTAAAGCTTCAGTGCGTCGTGAAATATTTTCTCACGATCATTGGTCTGTTTTAAGCGATATCCCAAGTCTGTCAACACAAGATTACATTTTGACTGGTGCTATTTAAGAACGGTTCACACATCCGGCAACAGAAAAACCTCTTTTTCTGATCCAACATGTTATACGACCCAACAATAACTGCGCGATAGGCGGCCTCTAGCGTTCAATTTAGGAACAAGCACTCTGGTAACAGAAATAAAACTGCGACTAAATTGACTGATAAAACATTGTACAATATTCTGACACAAACAAGGATACATTTTAAACTTGGGATTATTTTCTGTTGCGTTACGTCGATGATCCCCAGTCACTGTGAACGTTATGTCCTCCTCAACACCAAGTGGCAATGTAGGACCCTCGTGGGTTTTTTGTTTTTCTTTTACGACGTCGTATTTTGTGGTGGCTGCCGTAAAGCGATTCTCGGGCGACGGAGGAAGGTTAAACAGAATCACACAGAACCTGGTAAAACCTGGTAAAACCTTTTATTTTCTGTGGCATTTATCAGTGAAGCGAGTTCGCAATATATCCTTATTTTATAGAGTCGTTTTTGTTTGGAAATAGTAAAATAGTCGTAATATGTGAAAAAACAGCGGCCTGTGTGCTAGCATAAATAGTGTCATTGAAGAAGCCAGATAAGATTTAAAAACAAAAAAATGTCAACATTTAATCAAAACAAAATACAAATCAAGCATTTACAGTATTTAGATTTTGCGGGGGGGAAGTGAATTTTAAAGTGAAAACAGGTTTTCATTATTGTCAAACTAATGTCAGTTAAAACAGCATACATTGTTACCTGACTGTAGTACAGAAATACCTGTTTATGGTTCATCGCTATTACAACTGCAACGGAAAGACAAGAGACGAGTCCAAGCAACCCAGAGAAAAGATCATTAAAATGTGCAAGTATGTCGCCTCACTAGACATCCCACAGAGTTCAGTCACGAAGGAACCAAGAGAGTACGGCACATGGTTAAACCTGCCTAGAGCTGGCTGTCCTCACAGGCGGCCTTCAGAGCTGCATAATTACCTCCAACCCCGCTGACCCACTCAACCGGCAGCTTATTCAATACCAATATTCAATTTTTGTATGTATTTCTATGCTCTATGCCTCTCCTCTCCTCTCCATTCTATCCTCTACCTGTCCTCCCCCTTCTCTCTCTCTACCCAGCCCCCCCATCAGCAGGAGGGTCCCCCTACATGAGCCTGGTCCTGCTCAAGGTTTCTTCCTGTTAAAGGGGAGTTTTTCCTTGCCACTGTTGCTTGTCTGGGGTTAGGCCCTGGGATTCTGGAAAGCGCCTTGAAACAATTTTGATTGTAAAAGACGCTATATAAATCAAGATTGATTTGATTTGAGATTGATTTGACAAGCTGAAAGACGACTTGTGACAACAGCAAAAGCTACACAGGAACGGTTCAAAGACAACAAGGTGAATGTTCTGAAGTGACCGAGTCAAAGCCCAAATCTCAGTACAGTTAAGAATTTGTGGCTGGACTTCAGCCAGACTGTTGACTCCGCAAACAGCCGGACAGCTTGAGCTGTTATGCAGGAAGGATGGAGACAAACCGCATAGTCCAGATGTGCCGTCCTGTTGAGACAAATCAGCCATTTACTAAATAAAGACCTGAAGGGTTGAATATTTATGTATTCACTTATTTTACACTATCTATTTTTAAATAATTAACATGTTTGGGAAAATCTGTTTTCATTTTGGCATTCACTTTAAATTTTGTAAAACAAAGCAAAACAAAAGAATCCCCCCAAACGTTATTTCATTGTCGCTCGTGAATATTCTTTACTTTACCAACCTGATGTTTCAATGTGAATAGTTTTTTTTTTTTTTAATGATCTATGTCCTGTTTTCTTAAATAAATCGTTGGATGTCTTCATGTTTCTTTAACGGCATCATCTGTCATACAACAAATACCTGGAAAAAGCCACATATCTGACCCCTTTTTTTACATGATATAAGGCAATCAAAGAACATTTATCAATAATATAAACCATGAAGCCCAATGTAATTACAATGCAATTGCTGTTAGTTTTGTTTATTTTCTGAAGAAAATTGAAATTTTTTTGACAACATTCTGTCAGTTTGTTCATGGAGTTGTGTCATGTTACTGTCTGTTCCACTACATCTTAGTTTGACCCTCTTTTTCCTCCATTCGTGCTCCATTAGCATCATCATGCCATTTGTGGACCTGAACAAGCGGTTTGGCTTTAACTTGGACCACTGGATACTGCTGCAGAGTGGGCCGCAGCCCCACCAGAGGGCGGCACGCTGCCATGCTTTTGAGAAGGAGTGGATCGAATGTGCCCATGGTATTGGACAGACACGCGCTAAGAAGGAGTGCAAGCTCGAATTTGAGGACTTCTACGAGTGCATGCACAGGCAGAAGACGGTAAGTGTGGAAAAGTCCCAAAACAGGATCAGGACCAGGTAGTGAAACCAATACACATACTGGTGTATATATATTTTTTGTTCTTAAAATACAGAGTATGATTTGTCATGTTAAAACTGAGCTGCTGTCTTTATTTGACAATGGAAAGTAAGAATCAATATCTCGTCTGTTGGTGAGGACCGTGCCAAAGCTGGCTGACAGCTGGCTGGAGCAGCAGCAAAGACTGTTGTTCCGTATCTTCTCATTACTCGTTTCTTTCTGTCTCCCTGCGTCAGCTTAAGAGGCTGCGTGTCATCCGTGAGCAGCGAGACAAGCTGGTGAAGGAGGGCACCTACACCGCACCGCCCTGCCACACAGGCAGCGGTGACCAGTCACCATGATGGAACACACGACTGCCCAGTTTGGCTCTGTTTATAGTGCACAATATATTGTGATTTCATGTACACTTTCAAGATTGAAAATAAATGTTCTCATCATCTGTCCTCTCCTTTTAGCTTTTTTTCTATACATGTCAAAAGTAATTCTGTTTGAGCTACAACATGTTTCATTGATGGCAAAACTCATTAACTGCAGTGATGATTTTAATATAATTATCTGTCCGTCGAGCCTTGAAAATTCCTTGAATACATTTACAGCAGTAAAGCCTCACTGTCCAGGAATTCACTGGTATGTTACAAAACAGATATTTTCAACAGCCTCGTCCCAGCCGATTATAATAGATCTGTGAAATGATTACTTGATCAGGAATGCCTGGACTTTGGATTTCAGTAGATGCAGATCATTACAGGCGTCTGTTAGATGCCATATTGAGCGAAGAACATCAATAATACAGGAAAAACCCAATTTCTTCTTTCGGTAAATGAACATTAGCACAAGTTGCATTAAATACTGAATTAAATTGTTGGATTAAAATGGAATTAGTCTAAATATTGTGATCAAACAGAATTCTCTAAATTATGAGACACTGAGTACAGAATTTGAAGATATTTTCATAAAAAATGCAGACATTAAAAGACAAACTAATTTAGATTAAAGGTACAACATGACCTTCCCATTTGTAAATTCACTAGAGTTTAATAATTAGCTCATGATGACAGACTGGGCAGCGAGTATAAGCGAACATTAACCTGTTTCATCACCTCGATGACCCTCCATCCTTCCTGCAGCCTGGAGAAGTCAGCGGTATATCCGGATTATCTGCCACAGAGCCCAGCGTCAACATTCCCATTGAAACCTTTCTCCCTCGTGCGTGCCAGACACTCATGCATGGACAGACACGTCACCAGAAACACGATCTATTACTTTTACTGAATCAAAACCATCTTTCATATTAAATCCTGCGCTTATGGTGATGAGCTAAACAGGCTATAAATGACATAGTCTGCCATACAAAACTCAAATTGATTATTTTGGAATCTGTAACTCTCCTCACATAAATGAGAAGCCAATAAAACAATCGCATTATTTTTGTCACAGCTCCATTCCCCCAGTTCCCTCCTGTCCCTCTGCCTCAGTAATTTTCCACTCTCCCTGCCTCTGCTCCAGTCTACCTGCCAGCCACTCCCACCCCGTCAGCTCAACTCCACTCACCTGCAAGCAGCCGATTCCCAACCAGCCCTGCTTATAAGCCTCCCCTGCACTCTCACTCCTTGCCAGATTGTTCTTCAGCGTTTCCATGCAAGACTCTCCAGCACTTCTTACCTGCCTGACCTCCTGTTGCCAAACCTGTTTGCCTCTGACCTGCCTGCACTGCCTGTCTCCCGGTAAACTCACCAGCCTTCTGTCCCTGACCACGACTTCTGCCTCAGCGTTTCTGGTTCCTGTCTGCTCACCTGGTCCCGACTTCGCTGCTGCTCATCCCGTCTGCTCTGCTGCATCGTCGGCCTCATCTCCTGTGCGCCTCTCTCTGTCACTCCTGCCCGCTGTAAATGGAACTGTGCGGTTCCGAGGGTTCACGTGCTCCCCCTCAGTTCCGCATCCTGGCTCTGCTCAACCCAATCCCTGAGCCCGAAACCCATAGACTTTGTGTGGGCCCCGAGCCTGAAGAACAGACTGTTTCCTGTGTTTCCTTGTCTGCCTGAGTTCCTGTTTGCCCGTGTACTAATAAAGGTCATTACCAACGGTCCCAGCTTTACAGAGTGCTGCTTTTGGTTCCTAATTGCACCTGTCACAATTTTATACAGTATATTGGCACAGTTTCTCCAGATTTCTCAGCTGCACATCTATGATGTGACTCTCCTGTTCCACCACATCCCGAAGGTGGTCTATTGGATCAAGATATAGTGGCTGTGGAAACCATTGGAGTACAGTGAACTTATTTTCATCTTCCACAAACCAGGTTGTGTTGATATGAACTTTGTGACATGGTGCATTATCCTGCTGGAGGCAGACATCAGACATTATATCCCTCCCTTTATGGTCAGCAACAGCACTCAGCTAGGCTGCGGCATTTAAAAGATGCTCAGTTGGTACATAGAGGCCCAGAATGTGCCAAGAAAACATCCCCCCACCCTATCACACCACCAGCAGCAGCAGTAGCCTGAACTGGTGATCCAAGGCAGGATGGACCCATGATTCCATGTTGTCAAGACCAAATTCTGGCTGTTGCAGCTAAAGGTGGGACTCCTCAGAATACAGTGAGCCTATAGCATAACTTATCTGTTCCTGACAGGAGTGGACCTCATCCTCTATAGGTTTGACATGTTGGGTGTTCACAGATGGTGCATTACTGAGGGGTTATTTGAGTTAAATGGAACCAGTCAGCCCATTCTCTTCTGACCTCTCACATCAACACGGCAATTTCCTCCACACAACTGCTGCTTACAGGATATCTTCTCCATTTTGGGCTCTTCTCTGTAACCCTAGAGAGGGTTGTGTGAAAATCCCAGTAGATCAGCATATTTTAAAACACTCACACCAGCCTGTCTGGCATCAACAACCAGGCCTTGTTCAAAGTCACTTAAATCCCTGTTATTCCCCATTCTAATGCTCTGTGTTTGAACATCAGGGAGTTGACCATGTGACTGGCTGATCAGCTGTTTGTGTTAACAAGCAATTGAACAGATGTACCTAATAAAGTGTCTGGCAACTATTTGGTATATCAGCACTTATTCTATTGCTGTTTCTTTCATTAAAACCTCTTTATCTCCTATTTACATCTTTTTTCACTCCTTTTCTTAACTCCAGCTGTTTGGAGAAGGATTTGTTGGGGGTTATAATGAGCGGAGGGATTATAAAAACCCGGATTAATGCGTTCTTAAGTGATGGTCTGGGCGGTGATATAATCCCGACTCCTTTATGAATGAGCATACAGTGCAAATATGTCCACGTGAACGCCCTTTTCTCTGAATCTCAAGCCCGGAGTGTGTCCCTGCGTGTGCGTGCGTTTGGCGGTGCTGTTGAGCCATCAATGACGCAGGAGGGCAATCCTCCAATTTTTAAGCGACTCGTTGACGAGAAAAAGAGAGAGTGGCCGGGAGTGGAGGGTTTGGAGGGGTGCAGAGAGGATAGGGGACAAGCGGAGGAGCAGGACAGCCATTATCATTCAGGATTACGCTGGCTGCTGTGTCCGACCGGCTCGGATCTCCTCGGCTTTTTTTTTTTTTTTTTTTTTTTTTTTGAAGGAACCTTGCTCGCTAACCTCCCTACCATTCGCCCAACATTCAGTCTGTTACACGCCGGTTGCATCTGGAGAGGGGCGCAGCGGCCGCGGCATCAACCTCGGCCTCCCTCACTCAGTGCTCGGATTCCAGCGCCGCCGCCACCCGCTGAAGGTAAGCGGCGCCGGAGCTCCTGCAGCACGCTGGGGCGAGTTTTACAATCGGTCTGGGCGCATTTCTGAGCATCTGCTGGTATTAATAACAGTCGAACCTACCAATCCAAGTGATGAGTAGCAAAAGCACAGCGGTGACACATGCTGTGTGCTGTTTGTAACGGGATCCTTCGGAGTTTTATCGGTGCTACAGTGTCACTAGTACGCGCATCTGATGTGATTGGGTTTTAATGCGAAGCGTTTATCGATTTCACACGACTCACAGTAAAAAAGGCGTATTTTGCTGTGCATGCGCACCATAGTGTCACGTATCTCCTGAAATAATCCAGTTTCTGAGCACGCTACTCGTGATCTGTGTGGAGTTGTACTGAAATAACACGCACGGAGCCACGGAGGGTTTGTGGGTCGTGAGATGCATGCCAAGGAGGTCGTTCCGACTAATGAGAGCTTCGGCTGCTGCACGGAGTGACACAAACGTCGTCCACTGACCATCCAGAGTGCATCCTTGCAGACGCTGCGTGTGCTGGACAAAGAGGATCGCAGCCTGCATTACTGGTCTCCATGTCTGATGCCCATTCATGCAAACACATTCTCCTTTCACGCGCACGCGCACGCGCTCACACAGAGCAACAGCAGCGGCAACATCAGCTAGAGACTGCCTGTATTGATCCGTGGCATCCCTTAAAGCCAATTACATCTGGAGTATCCTCCATCATTACCATCACCTTTACCTTTAACTACAATATGAATCCCGGTAGGCTTCATCACTGCAGGGGTCTGTCTTGAAAACCTCTCTGTGACTGAGAGATGGGTCATCCGGGCTCCCCTCCTGCCGCTTGGCTCCAGATGGTCAGACGCAGCTCCCTCCAGCCTTCTGCTGGACCCGAGAGAATGTTCTCACACATATGCTAGACAGAAGATTGTCAGTGCATTTTCATTCTGTTAAACATAACCATGATACTTAGATGGGCTAATTAAAACAAAATCATTGTTATAGGTAGAAAGTACTTATGTAAAGGTGTAACCATAAAAGCTTTTTTTAAAAATGGTGGATCCATGTTGAACTTAGCAACAACAATTTTGTTGACATTCGATATTCTCCCATCTGTCTGTCCATCCATCCATCCATCCATCCATCCATCCATCCATCCATCCATCTTTATTTCTAATAAAGAATAGTTGTATGATTTGAAGTGACTGAATTATTATATTTTATAATAGTTTGGTCAAGACCCGGTCTCGTCTTCTTAACCGCTTTCAACCTTTTGGGGTCATAGGGAGGGTACACAATGGGTGAAGGCAGGTCAACCCCTGGATGAGTCACCAGCTCATCGCGGGGTCTATATGAGCATTTCTGGGTTTGGTACCTTGCTCATTTGTACCTGGGCAATACTGTGAAACTGCCGAGAACCCTCCACTTCTCAGCCCAGTTCCCAGCAGACCAAGCTACCTCTGCCCAGTCAAGACCTGGTCAACATCGTATTTGGCTTGACGTGAACTTTAAATGGGCAAAACTGCATGAAATGGAATCTGTTGATTATAATAGCAGCATTGGTAAAGTTCCTAGTCTGGATAGTGTGAAGAACAAGGCAAGAGTTCTCAAACAGTCTCTAAAATCCAAAGAAAATGCAATATTTATGATGCATATTTCATATAATGTATCTGAAAGCAAAGACATTTAAAAAGAATGCATGAAAGCACCAATTGTTCCAACTTTTGTCTGTCTGTCTGTCTGTCTGTCTGTCTGTCTGTCTGTCTGTCTGTCTGTCTGTCTGTCTGTCTGTCTGTCTGTCTGTCTGCCTGCCTGCCTGCCTGCCGGCCTGCCTGCCTGCCTGTCTGTCTGTCCAATAATGTCCGTGTTGGCTCAAAACATGTTATTATCATAAAAGATTAACAAAGTTGAGCAGACAAGTTTGTCAAAAAGACTAAGTTGAAAAATTTACATTACTTTCTATCCAATAATGTTCTGTAGATATCGCTTCAACATCTTTTCTGACAAATTTTTGTAATAAAAATAATTTTACCTTCAATAACCCTCAATATATGACATAAAAACATTTGTTTTTCTAGGTTTCAAGCAGTTGAATTGAAAGGTTCAGATCATTATTCTTATATATTATATTTAATATATATTTTAAATATTATCTTACATTCTTCATTGAAATGAGGGAACACACAGAAACAGTGGCAGCTCTTATATTTTCAGATGTAAGAGGTTATTGACTAATATTTCACTGATAAAAGCAGGATATGGACTTGTTTTATGTGAATATATGAAAAAATGTTTTTGTTTTGGACATCTCAGCTTTGCTCTTTCCATTTAGTATTGTCACTTCATAAAATAAGGTTTTGATTCTTATCTTCTTGGACCTCAGCACTGTGTTTGATATGGCTGAAAATGACATCTCAGTCAGTCATTAATCAAAGTTAGTCGGTCTTTCTGATTGTGTCTGAAACTTGTTTAAAACTTTCATCAAAGGGAGAAAGTTTTATGTCAGGCTGGAAGATCATGTATCTCAGGACAACCGCTATTTCCTTGGCTCTTTAATATTCTCACTATATATGCTGCCACTCGGTGACATCATCAGAGGGCACAAGTTATGTCTCCGTTGTTACGCAGACAACACAATGCTGCAGCAATAAATTCCATCACAAACTGCCTCAGGGCAGTGGACAAATGGATTAGCAATAACTTCTTAATGCTAAAAGAGGACTAAAGAGATATCCTCTGTCCCTGCTGACCCACTCTTATACCAGCAGCTTGTATTATTGATGTATCTCTATGTTCTCTACCTATTCTCTCCTCTCCTCTCCTCCCCCTTCTCCTCTCTCTCTACCCAGCGCCCCCGTCAGCAGGAGGGTCCCCCTACATGAGCCTGGTCCTGCCCAAGGTTTCTTCCTCTTAAAGGGGAGGTTTTCCTTGCCACTGTTGCTTGTTGGGGGTCAGGCACTAGGATTCTGTAAAGCCCCTAGAAACAATTTTAATTGTAACAGATACTATATAAATAAAGATTGATTGATTGATTGATTGATTAATCCTAGTTTGTCCCAAATCAAAAAAGCAATGTCCACTAACTTGGGAAAATTGTCTCCCATGATTAAATCTGAGGCCTCAACTCTCAACAATGTATTGGAAACACTGCTGAGAGTTGAGTCCCACATTAACAAAGTGACCAAGACGTTGTCACTTCCACCTTAAAAATATTGCTAAAGTAAGGCTGTTTATTAATCAAGCACATTCTGTAAAACTAAAATGTGTCTGTCACTTAAAGACTTGTCACTTGTAACTTTTTTACTTGTCTGCCAAAGAAAACTGCTGACAGACTCATCCAAAACTCTGCTACTCATCTATTAAGCAGAACCATGAAGAGCGAGCAGATTCATCCAGCCAAACACTGGCTCCATGCTTTCTACACTACATTAATTAGCTTCATTATTGTGAATTAGCTTCATTATTTGCTCTGCAATCCTTGTAATAAATTCTTGCCATACAAGTTAGGTTTTATTATTAACATTTATATGAATTCCATACATTCTACTTGAAGCTTTTGTCTTCAGCGTTGTCAAGATGTCTGGAGTTTTTGGAGATTTGTGCCGGTATTTATTTCTAGGACCTCTGTGCTGGTGCGTCCTACAAGACAATAATCCATTAATCAATAAACTGGCAGATGTAGTTAGGGAGTAGTTTAGCACATTGTGTCCGTGGTGGCAGAATTCAGTGTGACACATTCAGCTTTGTCTTCCCTGTGTGAACAAACCGTGTCACTGTAAATTCAGTCAGCCAAGCATCCAAATTCAGCTGCTGCACACCATCACAGGAAGTGGTACGAGCTAGATATGCAATGCCCAAATTTGAAAGAATGCCACCATTTTCTTTCCAGGTTTCAAACAATTTTTTGGATTTTTCTTTTATATTTGGCATTACGTCTTGCTGAAGGATAACTATTAAAGGTTTTCAAAATAAACAAATAAATTCATGCTAAACCGTCGTGCCACTCAATGCAGAAAGATTGTAAGGGACGACATTATTCATGCTTCCAATGTTATTGAGGAATAGAGGAAGAAAAGACCGTCTGGGGTCAAAATTATAGAACATTTTGGAACGGTTACAATAACTAGGGGATGAAAAAAATAGAATTTGATAATCTCCTAAGAAAACAGAGATCCAATAATGTTTATAACTCTGTGATGGATACATGGATGTGCTATATATCTGCCTACCTTTTTCCCCAGTGTTTTGAAATCTGGCCATGTCATCTTCACCGGTGTGTCATGTTTGTTAGTTGCCTCAGCAAGAGTCTCAGCAGACAGGAGATGATCTCATGCTGTCACACTGTGTTTTCAGTGTCTTTTTCTGTTCAAAGTCAAGTCTCTGTTTCCCCCCCTCACATGGCTGTAATGATACGTTTGGCTTTGAAGCTTCCATTCTGGCTCTATTTTTAAAATCTGCAAACAGCGGTGGCACTGACTCACTGTCAGCGAGCAGCAGGGAAAGTGCCTTTACAAACCAAAAGCAGCACTATAAGGCAGCACAGATGTATACCATCACACACAAAAGCTTGAACCCCAGTGGGTTCTGGGAAGGCTTTAACCTCTTCTGTGTGGCGTTGCCATGGAGGACGAGTGGTGGGAGGAAGTTCAGCTTTTATTTATTTATTTTTTCTGTAGATTTGTGACTTACACACATTGTCCACACTGAAATGCCACCAAATCTTCATCCTATGTTCATTTTGTGCCATCTAAAGGGTAGTTTAATCCTAACGAGGAGTCTTGATCTGTCCTATGAAGATTAATTCTGAAGCAATTTCTAACTCCAGTAACAGGCAATTCATTCTAATGGCCAGGCCTCAGAGACCACAGCCCTTTCCCTTAACCCTGACCATTCAAACTAACCCACAATACTAAGCTAACCCTGTTCTAAACGCAATTCTAACCTTAACCTCAAAACAACGTTGTAACCCTCAAGCAGTCCTTTAAAGTTGTAAGGACCAGCCAAAATATCCTCATCTTTCAAAAATATCTCACTTTGCTAGTAGAATGCACATTCTGGTAAAAGCACGTAAAAGAGCACACATGCATTTTGCACATAAGGCAAGGATTTTCACATGACATTTTAATAACTTCCCATTTTCCAACCATAACTTAAACCCAACCTGTCCTTTAAAACCAAGACCCTCAAGCAGTCCTTTCTTGTGAAAAAATTGCAAGAACCAGCCTTAAAGACAGGTGGCCACTGTAAATGTACCAATTCGAGGTGCCTAACAAGAAATGAGAGCCTGACTTCCATGAGCAGGCAATAAATTGATGCTGGAAAGGTTGAGTAGATCAGAGGTTTTTGACCTGATTGGTTATTCTGGATATTCTGGATTAGACTGAACAGATGGAATTAAAATTTTATATGTAACAAAGAAAAATCATGATGAAAAGTTACATGAAATAGAATGAGTGCAGTCGGACACAGGCTGAACTAGCTGGGCCACATCCAGGACCTCTCTGCTGACACAGCCACCCCTAAATCCCGCCCCTAACTCCCGTGTATCCAAGGTCCTTTGTGTTTGGTGTCTGTGTCTGTGTGTGACGTTTGAGTTTGACCGTTCTGTAAATGTTCGTGAAATATTTGGTACAGAATACTTTCTTCATTTGTTTGAAGATTTGACTGTTGAAATGCTGGTTTAGATAGTTGAATATTTGACTATCATGACATGTGCAGACTGGAATACATTTTTATGACAAATATAAATGTATCCAAGAGCAAAATGATTATTGAGAAGGCCTAAAATACATTTTAGTTGGCTTGTCACTATATATATTAGATATTTAATGTTCTTTTATTAAAGGTGTAAGTACTCATTTATCATTCAGGTTTCATATTTATCCTTCTATTAATATTCCAGTGTATTTGCGGCCTTGCAGATGAGGGTATATATTTTGAATTTTTGGATGAACATTTATAGTCACTCCACATGTTCATAGTGACATCATCTCTGCTGTGACTCGTGGTTTTTGTAATTTCCAGTTGTTTTTGTTCCATTGTGTTGCCATCCTTATAATTCCTCATCCTCTAAATCACTGTAACATTCTAGAAATGATCAGTAACCTGCTTCCCATTGTGTTTTCATTGTTTTTTTTAAACTATACTGTACATCATTCATGGTCAAGGTGTCAGTAAATTATACATTTTTTGTCTTTTTTATTTACGGATTCCCCTTATTCTGCTGTTTGTTTCTCCATTCTTCCATCCTAAATTTCCTTCCTCCTCTGCTTCTCTGCAGCTCTGAAGTGAGATGGAATCATCAGATGATGATACTCTCAGCGAGCGCTCCTGTGCTAGTGAGCCATCCTTTCGGAGTGAGCGTTCTGGGGGGTCATTGTCCCCATGCCCTTCAGGACTTGTGGGACTTCCTGGAGACACATTGCCATGGAACCTGTCCAAACATGAGAGGAGGAAGAGGAAGAGTCAGAACTCCGTACTTGACCCAGCAGAAAGAGCTGTGGTTCGTGTTGCAGGTAAGGAAATCCATCTGTTTTAGGGTAAAATACCCATGAGCATTGAATATATATCTGCTCAGATGTGGAAACGGAAGACTGTAACAGATGTGGGACCAGAGTGAGAGATGCCTAATTCAAAACAGAGCGAATAAGTGGTGATTGATTGATGTGGTGTGTTATAACAAATGAACTGTTACTGCCAGTATTAATGCGTGATATAATAATGGATGATAATGTATTGTCAAGTGTCAGTGTGCGCAGAAGACTCTGGTGTGATCAGTCCCATCAGCCTCATCTTTCCCTGACATAGTTAGACCAAAGCAATGGTTGGAGAAAGGTTATCAAACCTTCTGCGGAGCGGTCGATTAGGCTGGTAAGATGTCACTAGCTCCTCCAGGTAGGATGGAGCTAGGCCTCTGAGGACCTTGTAGGTCAGAAGAAGGGTTTTAAAAATTATTCTAAATTTAACGGGCAGCCAATGAAGAGACGCCATTACTGGAGTTATGTGATCTCTTTTGTCAATACCTGTCAGAACTCTGGCTGCAGCATTTTGGATCAACTGGAGGCTTCTTAAAGAGGAGTTTGGACACCCTGATAATAAAGAATTACAATAGTCCTGCCTGGAAGTAACAAAAGCATGGACTAACTTTTCAGCATCATGCCGCGTCAGTAGCTTCCTGATCTTTGTGATGTTCCTCAGGTGAAAAAAGGCACTTCTAGAGACTATATTGATGTGTGAGTTGAAGGAGAGATTTTGATCAAAAGTTACTCCTAGATTCCTCACAGAGAGACTAGATGTTAATGAGATACCATCTAGAGTGATCATGTGATCTAATCTATCCCTGAGAGGTTCAGGAACACCATGGACATGAGCAAACTGGTATCTATCAGATAAGTATGATCTAAACCAGTCTAGTGTTGTCCCTTAAATCCCAATCACATGTTCCAGTCTATGTAACAGGATGCTGTGATCAACTGTATCAAAAGCAGCACTGAGGTAGTAAAGACACCTCAGAAAAATATATAGGAGTGAAGGAGTTTAAGGGCTCGTTGGAGACCCTGTATGTTCCCACAGTCAGCATATCTGGAGATGGACCAGTTGTTGGGATGGCCTGGTTAGCTTTTTCACTGCTAGCTACATGGCAGTGAATAGGATGCTTCAGTAGAGGTATAAATTAATGAGTCCATTCAAATAGCATTACTGTACAATCTAGTAGTTAAGTAATGAGGGAATAGATAAATAAATAAATAACATTTATTTTTATAGTCTCGCATTTACAAGTACAGAAAGAAATTACACTGATATAAAAATCACCAAAATGATTTAAAGTCTCTAAATATATGCTGCACCATAATTGTGTAGTACATATATGTTCTTCAGCCACAGCAGTTCTACATCTTTCATTTCATATCTGGGAAGACTGCACAGTTAAGAGTCCTTGTAATTTAATTCTTACATTTAATGTAATTTATTGTGTGTTCTGTCTGTACATAGTCCTTTTTTACTTTTGATAAATGAAATCAAAATAGAAAGTACAAAACAGCAAAGCTTAAGGAGACAATAAAGGCCAAACTTGCTGTTCTGCCTAAATTATATTTTTTTGTCAAAAAAAAAGTCAGTAAAAGTCTAATGCTGTTTTTTTTCGTGTTATCTAGGACAGGTTGAGGTTGCCTAATTGAAAAATCATAGACATACCACTCACAATTAAAAAATTGTCTTGTTTTAATAATATCAAGTATTTAAAACAAATTTGTAATCTAATTAAACTTTAAGTTTTTAAATAGCATGAGAATTTAATACTATTACAGATATTTATGTTGTTATTAATTAGTCTGCCCCATTTCTTCATCATCATCATCATCATCATCATTATTATTAGTAGTAGTAGTATTGTCATTGATGTTTTTTTTATTCTATATTATTATCATCATCATCATCATAGTTGTTGTTTTTGTTAGATTGGTTAGTGCTATGACTGATTTCAGACTTTCCTTCTTAAATAATTAAATCAACTGCTGTCGACTGGAGCGTGTGAATATCAGGACCCCGCATGTCTTGCCTGCATGTTTCTTAGGTGCCCTCAATCTTGCCGGCTATAGTTAGGTCCACTTTTTTTTTCTGCAGGCAGTAGAAAAGACGCTTCATCCCTAAAGCTACTCCCCTGTTGCCACGGTGATGTTTTCATCTGTTTCTGTGGTTATGAAAGGCAAGGCGAAGCAATGGAGTTGGGGGTCAGAAAGCGTGACATTGGAAGAAATGGAGGGCAAAAGAGTGAAAGAGAGATAGAGAAAGCTTAGCGAGTCAGTATTTTAATTCAGAGTAGGAAAAGAAGAAATGATTTCATAGTTGAGCAATAAAGCAATAAATGGTAATGTATTTGGATACGGTAAATTGAAAGAAGGAAAGTGAGCAATAGTGCCCTATTGATCAAACTTGTAAAAAGATTCTTTGTAAAAACAAAGAATGGAAAATGGCTAACAAAGAGAGATGAACATTGAACCAAAGGAGTGGAAAATATATTGTAGTAAAAGTAGTAAAAGCGAGACATATTTGTGGAGGTAAAATACATTTGACGCCTACAAAGAGCAGTGTTGTGTGCTGTAAAAGCAGGTTTTACCGCACTGGATGATCTTATCTTTGTTTAACATGTGTTTAAATGTAAGTCACGTTTGCTGTTGCTAAAAATGTGAAGATGATTTCATTTCCTTGGTGTAATCCTGAGAAATGTTTGAGCTTGTTGAAACGTTTGATGTTTCAACAAAAGCTCGATTTATTCCTTTGCATGTCAAGAATTAACTGCATTTTTGGTGTTTCTCTGATTACACTCCTGAATTTCTTTTAGTTAAATGGAAATTTGAACATGAAAAGGCTGACATACTTACGTACATATAATCCTGAATAAAATAAATGTTAGATATTTTGGAGATAAAGCCAGAGAGACCAAACTGAGATGTTGGACATGTCCAGAGGAAGGACTCTGAATATGATGGTAGAAGGATGCTGAGGCTGGAAGTGCCAGGCAGGAGATCCAGAGGAAGCCCTAAGACTTATTATTATTATTAATATTTATATGTAGACATAGTTAGAGGACATGGACTGAGTTGTTCTGTGAGAAGAGGATGCAGAGGATATGGGGAGATGGAGAAAGATGGTGACCATGGTGACCCCTGAGGAAAAAAGCTGAAAGATAAACAAAATTAATAAACTTACGTGCAAATGCTTGTAAGAATGCAAAAATTAATTATTTTATCTCTAAGCAATTAAATGTTTTACGTTTTCATTTATATGATCAGCATATTCAACCAGAGCTACTGGATAGATGGCAAGATTTCTCATCTCATTCATGTGTTTATCAGCAGCCGAAAGGCTGAAACACTTTCACATTTGCTGAAATGACATTTTTTCCACATGATTTGGTTTTGATTAAATGGAATATTAAAAACTGTAGGCAAAGCAATTGCCTGATGTACAACTTTAAAGTCTGACATTTTTTCCCCACAATAAATCTCCATCTTATTCCTGTTTTCTTAAAGAGTATAATCCCCCTGCAGTGTAATTCCAGCAACAATTCCAACACAGAAACCAAAGAAATTCAGGAATGTGTTCTGGAAGTTTGTGAAATTACGAGATGTAAAATGTTCTGGTACTGAAGCATTTTATGCCTGATGCTGCTATAGAAGCTGCATTCATTATGCAGTGGATTCCGCTTGACATTTCACACACACACACACACACACACACACACACACACACACACACACACACACACACACACACACACACATACACAGAAGAATCCATGACCCCCCCCTAAAATAAGTAAATGAATGAAAAATAAATAACTGGGTGGATGTAAGGGAGGCATTTTTTTCCAGGGTTCCATTTTTATTTAGGCTAAAAATGTATACTTAAATAATAGGTGTAACTAAAAATAAAGCAAGCTAACAAACAAAAAAATGACACCACCATCAGAGTAAGTTTGAATATTTTACTGGCTGCCACCAGGTGGGGATCTAAGACACTGGCAAGTTCTGGAAGACCTTTGAGCTGCATCATGGTAACCTGGAAAAGTTGCATATTCATTCAAAAACATACAGTTTTGCAGTTCATTTAGGTTTTTAAATGGCCCTGTGATTGAGTTTTCTCTGTGCTTTTTTCCTTTTTTGACATTCAATGTTATTTTAATGTAAACATGTAGTTTAGAGAGTCTGAGTTTGTGTGTTCACCAAATGGATTGTGCTGTAAAACATGATGTGATTCATGTGAAATTGGCAAGATGTTCAAATGGCTTTTGATGTTTTTGAAGTTCATATTTTAATTTCTATATAGAATAATTATTATTTGTGCCTAGAGCTTACATCATCATGCTCCTTTTTAACTAATCTTCGTTTCTGAAGGCTTAAATGATATATGAAGATAAATTCAAGATATAAAAAGGGTAGACTGGATATATAAAGTGTGCCTTTCTCAGTAGATCAGGACATGAAGATTGATGTGGAACCAAATCCAGCATAGGACCTTTGAGGCCCCTCAACTGTGAGAGGCTCATTGTAAACAAATTGTGTTCATTCTTCTAATAGTGCTCTGCTTATTTTAAATCTTAAATTTTCAAGCCAATTTCCTTTCATTGTTTTACTGGTATTAGTATAATAAAATAAAACTGTCTCTTACAGATCAGGCCACTTTTTTGTGGGATGAGTAGCAACCAGTGATTGTAACTACGTATAGTTACAGTTCAGTAGCATTGTGACACAATGATCTGCTTAAATCTGCATTTTAAATAGATTTTTCCATCACCATCTTCAACACACACACACGCACACACACACACACACACACACACACACACACACACACACACACACACACACACACACACACACACACACACACACGGAGAGGGGGAACAGATCCATGTCCACCAGCCTGGGGCGCTGTCGCTCCATTATCCACCAGCAGCTAGGTAAGCTAATGCTAAAGCTTTCCCGGCCGTGGAAACTCCCGTGGCTGAGGTTCCTGGCGTGGCCGGTAGAGAGAGATGGGAGATAGTCATAGAATAAACCGCAAAACCCGAGTTGAAGACAGTGAGACAAATTTCACACTGAAGGAAACACAAGACAGCCTCGGATAGAAGCGGCCATTACAACCGGGAGCGTGCTGAAAGCCGGGGCTCCAGGACGCCGACACAGTTGGGAATAGGAAGCCCGAGTCCGGATACAGTTTCGTCTTGGAGCTCCTCCAATTTGGGGACATAATCAGCTACATTGTCTCTCCTAAATACACTCATCTGGGTGTGTTGGATTCTTTAGCAAAGGGCACAGTTGACCAGGACGCTGATGTTCAAGGAGGGACCAGGCGCAGATAAAACACCCAACGATGCGACCGTGTGTTCCCGGACACACGCACACGGAGAGCCATAATGGATAGATAACGTTTATATAACCTTCATCCAGGTAGACACTCGACTCTTTCCTGGAGTTTCTTGGATTCGCGCTGGTGTGAGCCCTTTTCATTCTTTCAAATATCACCGGGGATCATTGAACGCTGTTTGGAATTACGCTGCGGGAGTGAGCGACTGGTTCTCCGCAGAAGTGGAACCGGAGCGGGGACGCGGGGCTGGTGGCGGAGCGGCTCACTGCGGTAGTCTGCGGACTGACCCTTCTCCACTCAGCAGCAGGCTCGCACAGCCGCCATGGCCGGCTTCGTACCGGGGCTGCTGCCGACAAACCGTTCCCAGGAGAAGGAATTTGCTCAGGCTTACGAGGATGTGCTGGAGCGATATAAAGGTAAAAACCGCAATAACTTCCAGGATACATACAAATCTGGCTAAATATGGATTTATTTATTTATTTTTTACTACACTGAAGTCAGCCTATGGGACATCTTGGAAATGCTATTTAAGTTGTCCTCAGTGAATATTACTGTCTGAGAGGAAGACCTCGGTTCACAGAGCATTTTTGTAAATTCACCGTTGACCAGACATTCCAGTCTACCCTTTTTATATCTTGAATTTATCTTCATTTCTTATTTTAGATAAACAAGCCTATCATATCAACTTGCAATTGCCCACATTATGACAGTGGGAAGTGATCAAAAGCTTGTTTGCTGCCAAGTTCTGCATCTAAATAAGTTGTGTGAAGTTTCTTTGGGTG
Source organism: Takifugu rubripes (assembly GCF_901000725.2). Classification (NCBI taxonomy): domain Eukaryota; kingdom Metazoa; phylum Chordata; class Actinopteri; order Tetraodontiformes; family Tetraodontidae; genus Takifugu; species Takifugu rubripes. Next base: position 741,220 of record NC_042296.1, on the reverse strand, counting down.
TCAGTTACAGGCTGTTTCCCCACCTGGCCTCATGCTTGGCCCGTGTAGGTGTTTATCCTCTAAACACAACAGTTGCTGCTCTGCAGGTCAGTGGATCGAAGGTGGTGGTGGGGAGGAAATAAACCCCCCTGAGTGGTGCAAGTCTGGCTACTGCAAACTGCAATATTATGTTCCCCTGCAGCACCGACTTTCTGTTTTAAAAGGGCTGCTTTAAAAATAAATGCTGAAAGGGACTAGAGTGAGGAGGAGGAGGGGGTTGGGGCACAGATGAGGGAGACGATGGGGGTGTTGACAGCCAATAGATGCAGGTCACATCTGTGATGCTGGCAGTGATGGAAAAGAGATGGGATTTAATTATTGATCTTTATAATGAAACGGAATTCCTTGGGCTTTGAAACCTGTCTGTCTAGGGTCGTTTGATCATTTGAATTATGTGGGCCATCATTCATTCACCACCTGTCCTCTAGTATAAAGATAACTGTTGTCTAATCACAAATTATGATTCTCTTTTAGACAGTCTGTTGCATCTTTGTGTTCTCATGGTGGCGGTCATAACTCGTTCATATTTCGGTCCAGTGGATTTAATAGTGATTATATATTAAAAGGTTCAAATTTGTCATGATGCTGTATTAATCTCATTTATTCTGACATGTTCATTTCTTCTCACCCTCAGTTTAGAAGGAGTTCAGTTCATCATGCAGATAGATCTCAAGGCAGCTTTTACCCAACAATGTTGCTTTATTAATAGCCCATTTGTCACCAGGCCATTTGTCTTTTTTAAATCATGTAGACATCTGTCTGTCTGTTTATTTTGCATTTTAATGTTTTTGGCAAACAGGAAACAAGACCCATGATACTGTTAATTTCTACTGAAATGCTCTTAATTCATTGGGAAGCTATAGGCTGGTTAGGGACTAAGGATGCATCAGCAGCAAAAATGGCAGTTACATGTGACTGGCAATATGTTTTTATACATGAAATCATAGATCTACCACTCACTTTTTGTATAGATCTGTGTTGTGTCTATTCATTGTGGATGTAATGGTGTTACAGTGCACTAAAGCTACAGAGTCTGTCAACATGACACTCTTCAACTGCTGCGTCAGCGTTTGTAATCACATAAGACTTGAATAAGACTGTAATTTGAAGGTGCAGTGATAAAAGTATCACTCTAGTCTTGCTAGTTGACATCAATTTCACCCCATCATTCATGCACAGTGTTCTTTCTTTGATTCTTATTTTTTTTCTATCCATCCATCTGGAGTGTCGAAGCCTTCACATGGTTTGCTGTCACCATGAAGTGATCTGGTGTGTTTCCCACTACTTGTTTTCTATGTATGTATCATTTGTGGCAGCAAACATGCTGAGAAATGTGAACCTGGCATCTCGGTTACAGCATCTCTTGAAAATCGAAACTGGAGCAAGGGACACCTGAGCCACTCTAAATCATTCATCGAGGGTTGCAGATGTTGGTCTGCTTGACTTGGTAAAAAGACAGTATCAGGTCAGACTGACCTTCAAACACACATTCTATTTAAACATATGGTGTCTTTATGACTGAGTAGCCACAAACTGTTCTTCTCTTGTTTCTAAACTAGACAGACTTTTCACAACAGACTGTCATTATTAATGCGGCTCAGATGACTCCTCGCCATGTTGGAGGCAGGAAACTCTAAAAGGAAGCAGAACAATTGGACATTTTTAAGAGCAAGCATATCAGGAAACCGTTGACCATAACTGGAATACCCAAATATAGAAAAACTGTGTTTGTTTCTGTGTGTATCAAGTCAAAACTCAAGGCAAGCAATTAGACACGCTGCTAGATTGTCAGAACAGATTCTGTCTTTTTTTCCTGGGGGAACATGATTAGGCGGGACATCTTGGTTGGATGTTTTTGAGAATCTTTTGGAGAATAATGACACAGTGTTTCCTCTGTAAAGCTGACGGCTTTCAATAACAAGGCAGGTAGCACAGGTTGTCAGTAGATCGTAGACAACTGTAGTTATCATTTATTGGTGCTATGCCAAAGATGAACTGAAGGCTGCACTATTTCCTTTTCTCAGTTTTTCATTGGGTACTGTTTGATCTTGACCTTCACTTCCTGAAGCCAGTAAACACTGGAAAAAAACAGAAAGTAGAAGAAAGTAAAGTAATTTAAAATGCTGTTTTATGGAGGAAAAAAGTTCATTTGAATTTAAACCTTTGAACATTCTGGAGGGTATATCCATACATTTATCATTTCCATATAATACGGTACTCAATATAACTTTTAATACTAGGATGTTAAGCCAGATATTCACCCATTTGTATTTTAAGAGCATTTGGGTGGAAAACATACCAGCTACAATATATCAGTTATTAAATTCTGACAAGTTTAAAATCTGCTCATGACAGGAAGTGAACTGGACATCAGTAAGGAGTTCCTGCTGACTGCCGGCTTGAAATTTTCGATGGTCCCACAGCACGTGCCAGTTCTTCCTGTCTCCTCAGATTTTTGTCTCTCTTCACCTGTGTGCTATTGTTTAACTACTTTATTCACATCCGTATTGCTTCTTTAAACTAGATTTAAAAAGCACAAAAAAAAACCCCCAAACCTATTTTACTGGAATTTTGAATGATGCCATACATATTTACAGCCACGTTAGTGACAAATTGTCTCGAGGAAATTGAGGTAAATGTGGTGACTTGTGCAACAATGAGTGGTGAGAAAAAGAATGCAAATATTAAAGAGAAAGAAGTTAAAATAAGAGGAGGACAGACTTACAGGCATTCAGCCTGTCCCTGATCTGAATCTTTACAGCTAGTTTCTTCCACATGGCCTAGTTTTTTCAACTTTCATGCTCTTGCTATTCTCTCAGGGTAGATCTCTCTCTACTAGGACCCAACCTCCTTCTCCTTCCTCCTTCATTTCCTCCATATCAGTCTTGCCCGCTCCACGTTTTTTGGATGACATTCAACATTTTGTTTCATTTACAGCAGTTTTTGCTGCTTCTTGATGGAAATCTTGTCAATAATCTCTTAATTTCTTTGAATACAACAAAGGTTTTCAAAGCTTGTTTGATACAACACATTGAAATGAAACTTTTATACCTGATTTACTTTCACTTACAAATACGGAGTTTTTCAGTGTTTATTTTTGTTGTTTGCCTGTGTTTTTCCCCACATTCTTGCGTCTTCTCTCTCTCTTGCCTTTTCCATGCCCCCCCCCCCCCCCCCCCCCCCCCCCCCCCCCCGTTTCCCATCTTTCTACAAGTCACTTCCTGTTTGGTCACATACTTCTCCAGCACCTGACTGTTGGCAGGAAAATCAAATGCTGTCAGAGCTTTGAGCTCTGCAAGGGAAAACTAAAGGCTGACTAAGCATCAAAATGCACTTTTTATTGTAGGAGGCCAAAGCTGCTAGTGGATGTTAGTGTCTTCCTCGGGAAAAGGACCTGCTCTCAGAGCTTGAGGCTCTGTTGACAGACTTTTATTAGTCCTACACTTTGGAAATGCTTCAGCAGGGTTTTAAAATATGAGAACAATTAAATCCATGGTCCATTTAAGTGTGGCACACCAGAAGATAATTGAGCTGTACTGAGAACAGTCATCATTAGAAGTAATAAAACCTGTTGGAGAGGTAGGAGGTAGGAGGTAGAAAGTAAATGAGCCCAAAGCCAATTCTAATAGCCAAGTCTAATATAGGCACCCAGGCATGTAAAGCATCCTGTCAGGAAAAGATGATGAACTATGTCAAGGAAATCATGCAAGTGTGTTAATTCATTATTTATTGAATTGCTTTACCCACTTGTTTTAGTTAGGGATGCTTCTAACTTTTCTGTCAAAGTAATAGTTATAGTTATTCTCTATGGCTCTCCATATGCAAGGCTTACATCATTATAAGATAATAAAATATCAAGCAATTCAAAATTGTCATCATGAAAAAAGAAATTTTACAGATTAGTGACAAATGCATGTGCTAGTATTTGAAATAACTAGCATGCTGTCTAGCCCCAGCTCTAACATGCATCCAGCTATTTGCATTAAAGAGAAAAATATCTATCAGCTCTGTATGTACAGTATCAAATGTATGAAATATACTGTGAAAAATCTTTCTGGCTAATTTGCCAACTGTACGCCCATCTTCATCTTTCCCTTTGTAGCCTGTAGCATTCTCTTCCTCAGTCCTCAGGTTCTTACATAACCGACACTCAGCTGATTTTTAATATAATAATCAATAAGATTCAGTGTGTGAAGCAGAGGGAGAGAGAGTGAGAGTTGTAAAAAGGGATTTGAATGGTCATGCAGCCTGGAACCACTGAGTGTGAAATATTTGCTTCACTAGCTAAATGTGTGTTGCTGCATATTTTGTCTCTGTGCAAACAGTGCTTCTGTTAGCCTCACACAAGGCCTGCATTCAAGGCTTCCTATAACAGTGGATTCTATGTTCTTAATCCACGTTTAGAAAAACATTTTTAGCTTGTGTTGGATGGTATTAAATGTAAGTCAAAATGCCTCTGTATGGTAATAATGCCACCCATCAACTCAGCGCTCTTTAGCTTTATTGGCGTATGTTCTTTTAGATTTGCATTTATTTGGCAAAGGTAAGGATTATCATTTGCAGGATGGATAAGTTATATTGTAATGGTAACACAGATTGACAGCACAATGGCTCTGTTAATGCATTCATGATAGTTCATGGGATATGAATAAGCTATGTGTGTGAGAGGAATCTTTGGGGATGTGCTGTATCTTAAATCAATATCCAGCTTCCACAAGGAAACAAAAGGTGACCTCCATGACCCATATGTCGCCACACTAATGCTTGGAGTCTATCTAAACTATTTTTAAAAGATGCATTTTCATCTTATTCACTCATTGTTTTGAAGGGGGGTGGGGGCATATTAGGCTTCTTTTCTACAAGGGGTAAGACTTGATGACAGCTATGGTTGGATGGGAGGAGACACCCAATGCATGACGGGATTATGTAGGAAGTTTTAACAGTTTCTTTTGAGACAAATAAATTGCCAAAACTGACACTTACAGGCACTCCGGATATGCAAGTATATGCAATAAAGCACTGGAAAAAAAAAAAACATTTTTCATAATATGCCACCTTTAACAGTAGAGGGAAAATGTCTGGGCAGTTTGGAGATCAAAAGAAAACGATGTCAAGGCTAAAGCAAAGTCCTGTCCAGCACGAATGTTATCTTTCTTTTTATGCAAAGTCAATGAAGGCACTGTGACTGCACAGCTGCTTAATATTTGCCCAAGGAGAAGATAGATAGAAGAGCTTATTTTCTATATAAAATCAAATTAAATGTCAAATTTCTTCCCCATCTAATTAAATCTTTGGATCTCATTTATTCTATTTAATGTGTTTCAATGTAAGAATATCAGCCTGTCAAGGCCCCAACGTCTGTGAGAACTATAATGGGGCCAACCAGCTACAGTATGTGTCCGTGTGTTCGTACTCCAAAATCTTGTTAGATGAAAGCAAGTGCTGAGTGGCTCTGAGTGTGCAGCTCATGCTTGTGACTGTGGGAGAGGAAGGGTGACTTTTAATCTGCTCCAATTCCTTCAGCCTGTGACTTTCAGCTGACTGCACACTCGCTGTAGGACTCTAGGTCACAGAACCGCAGGTACAGTACAAATGGAAGCTTTATAACAAGTCTAATTAGTAGCCAATACATTTATTTTTCATTTGTGTGCAACTACAATGATCACTAATCAAACAGTTGTATACCAAGTTAAGATAAAGTTTCTTTGCTTGACAGTATTTTTTCACAATATTCTTCACTTTATGTGGACAACTAGTTATAACTTTCCACTGCCTATTACAAACACAGAACCTGAATGCCTACATGTATGTATATTTACATTTACATAAAGAACTCATAGCATTTTTTGCACCTTTCTGCATAAGTATGAGTGTTGATTTGTCATTCCAATAATGGTGTGAGGGTAATCTGATCAGATTTGACAAGATGTCACACAGGCAGCCCCCCAGCAGAGACTGAGCCTCAATCCCATTCATCCACTTTAATACGTAAATACTGTGGCAAAGAACCAGCACCCCTCTAGTCCCAAAGGACTCATCCACCACCTTCCACTTATACTCTATACCATCACACAGGAGAGTTGTCTGTGGCCCTCTAATGTACAGTAGTCATGACATCGTGACCTAAGTGTGACCGTTGACTATATTTTGGGATTCTTATAAAGATGATCTTTCTTATTAACATGATTTGAATTTATTCGCTCAGTCTTAAGATGTTTTCACAGTTCAAGCTTGAAGCAGCGCAGCCATTGACAGCACAGTTGTTCTCTCCCCAATAGTAATGAGCAGGGTGCAGATCAGGTTGCAGTATTTTTAAATGTCTTTTCTTTTTGCTGTAGGCTTTTAAAATCCAACAGTTCCACCTAAGTCTCTTGTCATTTCATGCGTCAGCATTAATGTCCTCCTCCCACCTCTCCAAACGTTTCTCAGTTTGTTGCTCAGGTTTTCACTTATTAAGTTTACATGATGCTTGAAAAGAGGAATTAGTGCCTCAACCCATCTTTAAGTGCATATAAATGTGTCCAACTGATATCGTTGCTCTCTGTATCCAACTAAAACGCACAGATAATGCGGTCAGAAATGATGTGCTCTGGCATGTAAACACTTTAATCAGCATAGACAATGCATGTGCACATGCTTTACATCCCCACACTAGCGCGTTGAACAGAAACAGTCAAGAAAGCCAGTAGCAGAAGAAAAGTAAAGTCATTAAAACCTTCATGAAATACTCGCTAAAAAAGATGTATGAATATCCATTTTCCCCTTGTTAAAAATGCTGGTCACTTGGCTCCAGTTGTTTATTAAGTGACATAAGGTCATCCAGAAAGTGGGCTGTGTTAACCTGCTCAAAATGCACAGTGCCACCTAGTGCCGAGGAGGACATGTTCCCAACAGTTATTCTGTTTTCTCTGTTGCATGTAAACTGGGATAAGGAAGGAATTCTGAGGAGATGCCCTTGAGGTCCAATTCTAATTGGTTTAGGCTGTGCATGCAAATGTACTGTCTGAAGAAGGCCAGTATTTGTATTTTGAAAAGACTTGTTATTTTTGATTAATCTGTTCTTGAGGAAACCCTCATCATACCATTCCTCTGACACACTGTCTTTGGCTCTCCCTTTTCCTTCATTCCATTTCTTCACTTGTGCATATTTTTCCTAGAACCAAACTGAAGGGTGCTAGATTTTTTTCGTATTGATATTTGATATTTTTCATTCCTATTTTCAAATGTTTTCATTCTTGCATTCCTTTCCCTCCATGCTCTTATGTCTCATGCACACTATAGGCCTGTTTCCTTTTATTCAGCATCATGATTCTGCAACCAATCAAGGACTTTATTGTTTAGCGATGCTCACATCCCTTGTGATAAATCCACACTCTATATGCAAAGATAATGTGGTCATTATGGTGGTATGTCCGAATGTCTACTATTTTTGACCTGCCTCACGTAAGAAAACACATAAGGCATTCAGAGAAAAAAGGAATAATGAAAGACGTGGGGGTGGGTGGGGGATGGTATGTTGTTGTTCTGGTCCTTTTCATGTTAGTGGGATTGCCCGTCTGTCACCCCTCATTTGTTAATCCTCAAACCTAGTCTGCCATTCCACTGTTTAATCCAACATTTCTGCAGCATAGATGGATGAATGAGACTGAGAAGTGTCTAGAGTACCGGTATATAAAGAGGAGGAGGAGGTAGACACAGATAGAGAAGGTCACTTGTGCCTCCATTGTGGATGGACCACATCATCGCCTTTCATTGTAATAATAATCAGTGAAGTCATTTTTAAAATTAAATGTTCCATTATTATGTAATTTCCTATTTGTTGAGCCAGTTGATATAAATGTCTTGTGGTTCTCAACTATTTTAGTACCACAGCAAAATGGAATATTTTGGTGTTAATGGAATGTAAAAGGATTTTTTTTCCCAATGAATCATCAATCAATCATTAATCAAGTTAATCACAAATTAACTTTTAGCTATATAAAATAGGTAATATTTGCTTGCCTCTGTACTGCTTAACATTGTGGCAATAAATCGGAATATTTTACATAGCTTGTAGTGAGCTTTGCTTTATAGCCAATATTCAAATAGTCTTTTCCAAAAATAAAATTGGATATGTTGAATATGTTGGTGCATTTTCTATCTATTTAAATATAGATTTTATTCATGCATACATTTTCTTGATAAAATTCAGAGGGGTTTTCAATGATGGTCAGAATTGAATTAAATGAGCAAAAGAAATTTCAATTTTCCCATGTTACTGTCATATAACAAAGGCTGAGAAGATACACTTCTCACTTACACTTCCCTCTGTTGGTGACTAGGTTCAGGGGGTTCTGACATTATAAATAAATGCTTCTACTTCTGCTGGTGTGTGCATTTTTGAGATTGTAAGGCTACTTGGTATGAGCACACAATTTCACGCAATGTTTATATTTAGCATAAATGTGCTTTCATGCAAATTCCACTGTTTCTCCGTTGAGTCTTTGTGCATGTTTGGAAAGTTGGAACTAAGTTCCTTTAGTCTTATTAAAGAAGCGGTGTGTGTGTGTGTGTGTGTGTGTGTGTGTGTGTGTGTGTGTGTGTGTGTGTGTGTGTGTGTTCAAAATTCTAAAAGATGCAAAAGTTGCATTATACAAAAATATCTACATTGCATATAATGCAGTATGCATTGGATTATGCATTGTGTAGCTTCAGAATGTGGGAAGAAAACATTGAATCCTCAATAATTGCATCTACAGCTGATCTCCTGAGAGCTCTGGTTCTGTTTGTCATCTGGGTTTAAAGTTTCCAGACCCCATACATTATTACACAGTCTGAGTCTGTCTGCTGCCTGGATATTATCTTCCAAAGGCAGCTGCTCATTGTTCTGCAGAGTTTTAATTCACATTCAAATCAATGCGTGGCCCCGGCTCTGTTCCGTTCTGACTCTGACTCTGTCATAGTGCCGGCCTTCTGGGGTGATGTGGATGCAAACCTGTCTGTGCAGAGCAATATTGATGTATGTTGTTGGCAGGATTATGGGATAGTTATGGCACAAATAATATGGCATGGTTGACGTATTTACAGTCACTACATAACTTACTGTGTTTGTAATTGCTAGTGGCCAATTATGATATCAAGTTACATTTTCTCATACTGTGATATGACCCCATATATTTTTTTAATGGAAATTTAAGGGCTTGTTTGTGTAATGTGCCCTGAACCTTCTTTCAATGACAGCTTTTTTTGGGTCATGAATTTATGACCATCAGAGTAAAGAGATGTTGCATATGTTGCACCATCAATTAATGAAAATCACTGTGCCCATATTCATTTGTCATTGTGTGCTAACTCTGCTTAGAAATTTGGTCTTGTGTAACATTTCAAAATTCTAATTAATAAATATAATTAACTGTTACTATGCCCCAGTTTATTTAATTGTTACATTTCTTCCTTGTGGTTTGGAATTGTATGACTGCTTCGTGCTCGCTACTTTTTTGCCTCCTTCCTTTACACGGATTCATAAAGACACATCTGTTTTTTCTGTCTCATGTTTGACCCACATTGGTTTTCTCCTTGGAAAGCAATGGTTCCATTTTTAGCTGAATGGGACTTCTGTTCATAACTTTATAGCATCAATAACATTTTGTGGTCCTGTGTTTATGATCAAATTGTGTTCTCACTTCATAATTCTATATTTAATCAAATGGATAGATGTGATATTTTAAAATATTTTATATATCTTTTTCATTCCAGGGTAATTATCTCTCCTCATTGTTATTCACATGGTTTTTATTTGCTGCAAAATGTACAGTGCTTCTTTAACATAGGTGGTTGTTGTAGTGTGTAGCAGTGACTTTAATTGAACTATCACGCTGTCCTTATTTTGTGGGTGTCTTCCCATATGGATGGGCTTTGAATTACCTGCAGTGTTGCAACTCTGGATTTTAATCTCTATAGGCGTTGTGTTAAATTTGACATCTTTAGGACTATAGTAGTAGTAATTTAGTAGTAATCTATTTTAGTTTTCTCTTTCTGTTAAAGGTGCCTGGCTTTGTTCTATTTTCAACCAGGGGTGCCAATTTGTAGAATGTTAGCAATAGTCTTTTTTATTTAATAAAAGTAAAGTAAAACAGTAAATCATTTTTGGTAACTCTTCAGCAGTATTGATTACCTGTACATCAACACTCATAAAGTATGGTCTGATCATCACCCATGTCAAGGGAATTGGGAAATATATAATGTAAAATAACAAAAAACTCCAAATCTTTTATGCTTGTAGAACAATCCTAAAGCCCCCTGTAGTGCAAGTTGAAAAAGTCCCAGAGCCTTGGAGTAATTACTTTTAAAATAATGTATTCATGTGTTTGTGTACCTGGATTCCTGTTAAATAAATGAACTCGGGGTTGTGGACTCAAGCTACTTTAATGTTGTTCTTTTCAGAGTTTGCGCTGCTCAAGAAGAGTATGCTAATATGAGCCATCAAAAAAAACAACTTGCATAATGCTGGAAGGGTCACAAAGTGACTTAAAAGGCTTTAGAAATTCGCCAGTCTACATTTAGGGAGACAGTTTTCAAATGGAGATACTCTGGGAACGTGGCTGCTCTCTCAAGAGGTGGACGGCCAGTCGAAATGACTTCAGGAGCACAACCTATAGACTCACTAGTGAGGTACAGAAACAACCCTGAGTGACAGCCAAAGACTTGAAGGTATCATCGGAGCTGGCTAACATCGGTGTTCATGAGTCTACTGTAGTAAAACATGGACTAGGCAGGCTGTCAATAGCAGGGCACCACCAGGAAACCTCTGATTAAGAAAAAGAACAAGTACAGACGCTTTATAGAAAATCATAGTAGTTGTAAACGCAAACTTTCATTAGGCGGTAACAGTTATTTTTTTACCATCAAAGTCGATTGGCAGCCTATTGATACTGGCCGTTAATCATTTATAGCTGTTACGATGATAAATAATCTCTGGAATGTTTCAACGTCTGATACAGTAACATCAGAGAGGTGCTAGTTTGAAAAACAATCAAGTCAGACAGCAGGTGGAGTGCTGCTCAAGGTTTCCTCCTGTTAAAAGGTAGTTTTCCTTTGCTACGATGGCGTCATTGTACTCTGGTTGTGTAAAGAATCAAATCTTGAGTCTTCAGGACCAGAGAAACCCACAGAGGCCTGAGTAAAACCTGCTATAACAGATTGGACACAACTGACCCAATAGGTGTTTTTTAAGATTGTTACTTTTCTAATATGGTGCATTAGTTGTGTATTTTTAATGAAGTAAATATCTAATGCAACATTAGACTTAAAACTGAAGACGCATTTATTTTAACTATCATTCTGCCTTTTATTGTTCTGAGCATCTATTCATTGTGTTTTAGTTATATACCTTTTAATCTTATTTATTTTATTGTTTCTGTTACATTCATTGTTTATGGTTTGTCTATCTGCACAAGCTGTCTTTTGTGAAGTACTTTTTGGTTTTTGTAAAATAAACTTTGATTTGATTTTAATAATTAGTTATTAATCAGATGTAAAAGAGCAGTCTGCTTTTCACAGAAAATGTTCCCTCAAACATAAGACTTCACAGCATGTGTCAGACCTTTAATCTGTGTGTGTATGTGTCTGCATGAGTGTGTGTTGAGGTTAATGAGATGAATTTGTGTGGAAACACTCTGGAAAGTCAGGAGCAGACAACCATGCTACATATGTGTCATCTGCATGATCAAAGCTTCAGGCCAGCAGAGGTTTGAAGCAGTGAATTGAATTGAATTGAAACTGAATTGTATGTATTCTGAATTGTATGTATGTATTCTGAATTGTATGTATGTATGTATGCTGAATTGAAGCAGCATACATACTACTAAAGTGTGTGTGTGTGTGTGTGTGTGTGTGTGTGTGTGTGTCCGGTCAGACATTTTTGAAGACTTGCAGAGATTTAAGGTTGGAGTGCACTGAGAAATGTTTAATAGCTAAACAGGATTTGATATTAATGGACATAAAGAGGTGATCTACTTTAATCTCTGCCAACATGGCTGACTCTAGTGCTGCTTAAGAACAACTAATCATTGAAGAGACATCATATCTAAAACTTTTATGAAAACCCATCCCATGAAACCCATCTGTTTTTTATCAGAACCAGCAAATGTGTACCGTATGTATGTGATGAAGACTACAAAGCATATTGGCTTCAGTGTATTGTGTTTTTTTAAATTATGAAAACATGCCTGTAAAAAACGTATTACTTCGGTGATTTCCCCCCACAGGGATTCAAAAGAAAAGTCATGAGGTCACCACTCTTCATGACTGTAATTTCTTTGAGCTGTGTCAGGTGGGTGGGTGGGTGGATGTGCACAGAGCATGATCACAGTCCTGCACCAGGCAATTTCCCTCTTTTCTTTCACATTAATAGGGGAATGAGAAGCATAGCAATAGGGAGAGAGAAAGGAAGGGGAAGGGAGACCAAGAGGAAGGGATGAGAGAGTTTGTCCAAGGCGAATGAATGAAAACCCTATCCTTGCCTGCTGAGGGGACGAGACTGGTGTATATGCTCTGTTTGGTTTTATCACAGTCTTTTCCTCTTCAGCCCACTCTTTCTTGTCCTTTTACCGCTCCACATATCTTGAGTGTGACATGGTTTCTTGACTTGTGAAATTAGCTGTCTGATGCAGAATTTTCTTTGCATGTGCCCTCTTTTTCTCTCTTGCCAGTGGAGCAACAATAAAATAAAAAAGCATTTTATTGTGTAATGTGAGGCTCCCAGTAGTCATTAGGACTTGATCATAGTTTAAAATTGAAAACGCCATAAACATGAGAGCCTCTAGTAACACCAAATTCTTAACAAACTAATTAATTTATACAACTATGATATAAAATCTTTTTTTCCCTTTATATATACCATTACCATTATATATACATATATACCGTTAGTATGGAATTCCACAATTCTTTTAGTTTTACACTGCCTCTTTCTTCAATAAAGCATTTTTGGGGATTTGAGCCAGTAAAAAGGTATTTGCGGGGATACAGGGAGATGTTTTGAGACTAAAAAGATATCACACAAGGCCTTCTTATAGAAGTCCTGTAAAAGATTGCAGTCTGGACAGGGTTAATATTTCAGTCTTTTTAACCTGAGATGTATAGAAAATATACGCGACTAAGGCCGAGAAGATCTGCGAAGGAAGTTACAGGCCAGGGAGGGCTCAGGAAGTTACCCACAAATATGACAAAAGTCTATTTTTGGAACATCAGTATTGCAGCCTTATTTGTCCTTCAGTCATTGTTATGTCTGAAACAGAAAACCACCCTCAAGACATGGCAGAGGTTGTCTCAAAGCCATGCTGATGCAATGGTTGGACACAATCATCTTGATATGCTAACTTTGAGAGTATCTCAGAAAGTGGCTGATTCACTGTTTGAAGTTAGCGTTCATGGTGTTAGGCAGATGCACTAATCTTTTCTCCATGAGCAAAAACTCACATAATTTTGTGGCTAAATGCTGAAACACACAGTTCTTAGTTGCTCTGCTCTATAGTGATTATGCTACATGGATATAGAATGGGTTTTGTATCAAAATATATATTCAAGCATAATTAATTTTGAGAGCAGCATGTGATCAAAATAGTTCATTACAAATAAGACTAACGTAAAACAAATATTGTAATGACGCACAGGAAAAGTTGTTCTCAAGCCAGATTAAGTGAAAATAAAAGACTTCCAAGTGTTCTTATCCAGGAAGTAATGATGACTTTTACAGATCTTGAAACAGGTGACTGGTTTAGGATGAGTGTGTGGTCAGACATTATTGTCATATCTGGCTACCAGCCAGCAGAACAACTGATGAACCCCCACGTCATCCTGGAAAATCCAGTGAAGGTCTGCAGTCTGATTCTGTAAAGGAGTAAGACATGATGAGCGATGGATGAAGAGGGTGTGAGGGGAATACGATATGTGTGTCATTGGTCTACCAGTTGTCGCAGGCTCTTGTTCCCCACCTGTCTCTTTGGACAAACTCACTATTTTATTTATGCCAGCACTCCCTTTACTCTTATTCCTGTTCCATTATATATTTTACTGGGATCTCCAAATGCATTACATGATGGACCTGAACTAAATGTACTTTTACTACATCGTTCTCATCATTTAGAGAACTTGAAATATTGAAGTAAAATTGGCATGCCCCCCTCTCCTCTGTGCACTCCACAGCTGTTCATGTTTCAGGGTGTGCTGAGGGCGTGCAGGCATATCACTATTTGAATGATGTGCCTTTTGACTGGCCGTTGTTGCGGGTGTGGTGACATGCTGATAAAGGGTTAAAAAACAACCCCAAAACAAAACCCATCATAAACTGTACATTTAAGGGGATGAATCTATATAGATTCAAAGACATGAGAAGGCAGCACATGTGGAGTTCAGGGTCAGAAGTTTCCTTAGCCCTGAACTTGCTGCAGTGCACTGACTCTTTTTTATATCACGGCACTTCCAAGGTCGTTTTAAGGAGATGTTGCCACCATTCTAGTTCACTTAAAGGTCAATGCAAACTCAATATAGACATATTCAAAGGCATATTTGGGCATGGTTTTAAATTGTACTTGAAATAATAAATTTCCGTCTGATTACTGGAAGGCTGAATGTGTGTTGGAGTATGGTGTTTTAGCCTATGTTGATTTGAAAGAAAATTGTGTTTCTAATTTGTTAATATCCAAATTTGCTTCTATATTTTCCCCCTACATAGAACTGATGAATAACCAAATAGGATGTAAAACACTTGCATGCTTTATTATCTATACTCAGTTTCATTTTGGAGTTGATACTGAGGCTTTGGCCATATAAAGTAATTAAGTTTTTTTAGGACTTGATGAATTGTTGGAAATGATTGTGTAAATTCTGTCTTCTTCATTTTGTTTTGCAAAATGAATAACTACCATCAAATACCCTGTCATTCTTATCATATTTATTTCTAGTCTAGTCCATGAAATAATATTTTAATGCAGAATTTGTAAAGTTATTTAGATGTTCTCAAGGATGGCATCTCACGTAAACATGAATGGTCCTCAGAACAGATTTTTAGCGCTGACTGTCTCTCTTTGAAGCCCAACTTCTCTGATAAATATGAATCTGTGAATTCACACGCTGTTTGGAAATTCCCAGAAGCAGTATTGCTCTGTCTGTGAATCTGTCTGTTACCAGGCTTAATAGACACATATGGAACTTTATCTTTATCCACTTATGTGTATCTTCTGTACTGTATCTTCATTTCAGAGGTGATTAATGATCCTCATACATACGAGGCTCTAGAGTAGATTGATTTGGACCTGATTAGGACCTTGTTGAAATACTTCCACAGTAATGGCATCTTATGTAAACAACAGTCCATGCTTTATTAAAACTTGCCATAAGGAAAGCTTCATTTTGTTAGCCTTAGGGTGTTAGTCAAATGCTCCATAAAGGATGTAGGCCAGCTACTAAATCTAGACATTATTGACTGTGTGTTTCTGTGTGTTTGTGGAGAAGTGCTTAACAAATGTTTCTGCCGTGTCCTGAGTTTCTCAGACAACTGTTGTTCATTCCAAGTCAGGACCTTCAAACTATGTACACCAGGAGGCTTGTGGGGTTATGCTAACGATGACTGAAGTTTATACTGGTAATTGCAGCCATTATTCAAGAGACTATAATAACGATTGCAATGAACAAACAAACGTTCAAAACTATGTAACACAAACACAAAAAATAGTGAAAATCTTCCTTGCCCTCAGTTAAATGTTTAATTCCAATACTTGAATAATGTCATATGAAATATGGGTTGTGTCTCTGAAAGTTTCGTAGAATGATAGAAGTGTGTGTGTTCTTGTACTTGCCACATACTGAGTACAAGAACCAGATTCTTCTAGCAAAGTGAGGACACTTATTTGGATTAACGACATTGTGGCTGGTTTCCACAATTTAAGAGGACTGTTTAAGGGTTAAGACATGGTTTTAAAGTTAGAACTGGGTTTAGGTAGCAGTTAAGGTTAGGGATTAGTTGGGCTGGTTCACTTAGATTAAGGACCTGGGTAACGTACAGTATTATGATTATGAAAGTCCTCACAAGGATGTGTGTGTGTGGGTGTGTGTGTGTGTGTGTGTGTGTGTGTGTGTACACATGTAAGTGAGAGAGAGAGAAATGCATCAGTTTGTTTTAAATGAAATGTCTTGCGTTGAATGAGGTCATAATGATAGAAGGAGCATGGACTATAAGTTGTCACCTTTATCTCGTTTTGTCTCTAGTTTTACTGATTGTCTCTTTTCCCTCAATGTCGCTGGTGTTGCTGTGGCGTCAATTGACTGACCACATTAAGATTAAGATTAAGATGTACTTTATTCATCCCCGTAGACAAATTGAATTGGTCATCAAAGGTAAATACATTTATTTCAGTTTTGTCACTACTTTGTGTAATGAAGTGTTTTCTCAAACCGTAAATTTAACTGATAACACCTTTAAGGTCGCTGGGTCATGCCTCTTTGCTGTAAACCTTTAGGTTTTTGGTACTAAAGGCAAAGTAGTGGGGTGCATTGCTATGGTTACCAGTTCCTCGTCATCTTTTGTGTTTGGTGTGTAGACTGTCTGTGTGTGTCTGTGTCTCTGTCTTTGTGTATGTTTGTGTCCGGGGTTTTCTTTGAAGAAAGGACCTGTTTTTGACATAGCCGTGTGAAAAGGAAAGTTTTGTGGCATTCAGGATAGCTAAACTAGAAGAAGTTGTAGATTAGTCTGACTGTTTGAGTATTTTAACTCTGACCATCACTTCTTTTTAAGGTGTGATTTTGGATCTTGTAAAACTAAGTTTAGAGAAAGACTTCAAGTGTGAATTGATGGATGTCAAAATCTCTGGGAGGATTTTCTAAAATTAGCATTTAGTTGCTTTATTTTTTGGAGCTATTATAAGTAATTGTTAAACATAAGCTTTATTTGATTTTGTAGCGAGATGAAGAAATACAGTTTACTGTAAAATACCTATCCACTTGTGTGTCATTTATCTGGACATAATTAGCAAATAAAAGTTGTATAACTGCCTGAAACTGAGCAAAGGAAACCATGAAATGTCATCTTTTAAATAGCCAAGAATCTTTGTGGTTTCTCCTGCATCTTGGTCTGCAGTTAAACAATGACAACCAATCATTTCTCAATGATCTTGGGAAATGATTAAACTTTTAATTGTGTTTGCACATTTTGTGTAAATGGATGCTTTGGGTGTTTTTATCCTTCTACAATATATGTTTACATATGCACACCCATCTTCAAAGTAATTTGGTTGAAAAGCTTCTTGTTGCCATCTTCAAGTCTCTGTCATTGGTTTGAGGAAAGTTTGCCCCACTCTGCAATGCAGAATTCTTTCAGCTGGGACATGGTTAAAGGGTTTCTTGCATGTAAAGCCTTTGTCTGATTGCAGAGATGTGGACTTCCACATCACCGGTTGCCAGGGCCAATGCAGGTCCTAAAACAACGGGCAGCTCTCGAGGTGAACGTGCTCCCAGGGCCAAACCTGGGCACGTTGGTGGTTGTGTTAATCATCCTCTAAATAGACTGTTACTTGGACAGTTAAATGGCAGATTTGGAAAGCTTGTGAGATCTTTTTAAATCCCATGCTAGACTCATAAGCTGACACAATCATTGTGATAGCTTCAGACAGCTCTAGCAGTCTCACCATGGTGTTCACACTCATTTTTACAGTCATGAGCTCACCAAAGTCCATGACTGGGGTTTAATCAGAATACACCTCAAAAAGTTAATAAATGAGAATAAAAACTTGGAGGTAATGTTGCCAATAAGTGTCGGTAATGGTGATGTACAGTATGCGGCATTAGTACCAGTGGAAAGTTGGGTGATTGGATCAACACAGAATTTTGCCAGTAAATACAATTTTAGTTTTGGTCAGAACCTTGAAGGTTAAACTCATTAGTATTTGTTGCTCGCGAGTCTTGAGATACTGTTTCTAGTGCGGCGTGCTGCTGTTAATTTTAGTCTGGTCGTAATGTCTTATGAAAATTGCATGGTATTTACAATGCTGTTTTCATGTTGATCAATGTGCTCGCTACTAGTAGATCCTTCTCAAGCTGTCATTTTGATTGAGTCACATATGTTGGCTGTCATGCACTGAGCAATGAAATAAAGATTTTTTTGTGGGCTTTTTAAAGCAAAAAGGCAATAAAATCAAAACAACCTAAAACGTAATCCCCGTCCCCTCTGACTGGCAAAGGAAATTTGTACTAGTTGTGTTTTTAACTTTTTTGAACTTCCACCTAACTACACTGTTAATTTGCAACATTATATTGACCCAACTGTCAGCTGATAGTGACACACACATGAGAAAGAGAGAGGGAGAGCAATATGAAGTTAACTGAAAAATGTGGCAGTCAAACATTCATGGATTGTAAGAACTCCAGTAAACATACCACAGTGCTTAAAAAAAGTGCAGCTGATTAATAAGAACACGCCTCTGCTCGTTTTCTCGTCACACACACTCAAACACACCAGACATGATCGCTTTGGTTACCAGCGAAACACAGCTCTGGGAGTGACATCACCCACCTCGTGGCCAAAGTCCAGTTCCTCTATCCGGCTTAAAGCTGCTAACACACTGCCACACTTAGAGCTACCGTAACCGCAGATATACACTCAGCGAGAAGACTGGCAGTAGAAGAATGGAGTAAGAGATGCAGGATTATCTCCGTGATCAGGGATAAAACATCCCTCACAGCCAAGATTGACCAGGCCTCACAGATCAACTGCTGCCGTCAGACTTTTTGGCTCCTTCTTTCATTTTCTCTTGTTTTTACTCACCTTTTTCTAACCACTTTATATATTATTGCACTTTAATTCACTTTGTCATGCTTTCAAGATCACCTTTTGCTTCCCCGTTGACAGTATTTCTCATCCTCCTTTAAACAATTGATTTTCTCATCTGTCTGCCTTTCCTCTTCCTCTCTCCTGATGTGGAGAGAAGGAGGGATGAGCCACATGGCTGCTTACCGGCAGTTCCTCCAGGACTTGGAGGAGAAAAGAGGTTAGTGGGCACATTTATGAGCAGTTATCAATCCTGAAATAATTATATAAAATGGGTGGTGTTGTAGTTTGTGTTGTGTTCCACTGAGGCCACCACAGCACTATTATAAGGCTGTTATCACGTGTGTTTTCTCCTGAATGGATTGAGGTGCGGTGGAAGAAAAGTGAAATGCTGCTCATGTGGTTTGCTTATCGATACAGCGAAACAGCACAAACCACAGAATGGGCTGGGCCTTCAGCAGGTGTCATACCTGCTCCCTCGAGATACCTGTGTTACTACATGTTTCTTTAAACAGCGCCTCAGGCGTAGAAAGGCGTGCAAAAGGCGTATGAAAGTTGATAAGGCATAAAAAAGTTGATTGCCAGTTCATGATCAAAGCTAATTTTCTAATGAATAACTCGTTTAGTTCTTAATGACCCATGCTTGCAAATGAAAAGGGTAAAAAGCCATTCTGTGAAATATCCTGTCCTGTTTCCCTCATCGCTGCTGTATGTAGTTAAAATGTAGGTCAATAGAAAATGACCCACCTTTATGTTACCGTCTGCTTCTACTTTAAATGCATTCTTACCACTTATGCGGCATTATTCTGTCAGCTCTAATCTCTTAATTAGCTTTAGTCATTGATGGTCAGATGTTCTTAATGGTCTGTGTTCTTTGTTGTGGGCTTTGTGTCAGTGTCTCAGACCTTCAGACATGGTTTTTATACAAAACAGCAGTAAAGGATTGTGTAGATGGAGCTTAAGAGAAACTGGAAATAAATTAAATCATCATTGTTTGTTCTCCACCAAATAGGCTTGATTTTCATCTGCTTTTTTATATTGAAGGATTAAAATTCCTTCTTGTAATACTTCTTACTTTTACTGTGGCCACAGCAACACATGCTACCACTTGTGCAACTGTGATATTATGTGGCAGCAGCTGCACCATCAGGCCATGCATCATGGCAGATTTACCATCACTAGTATTCTGCTTGACTATAGTGAAGGTTCAGCTCAGTAATTAGCTAATGAAGCAAATCATCCCCAATGTAATAAGGGGATCAGCCATTTCATAACACAAGGTCAAATGCAGAATACAAATTAAAAATCAAATAACAATGTACTGAGTTTTTCTTTAAAGTCAGAGTGAAGGTCACAAAATACATTTCACCTGACTGACATTGTTCTTACATGTGTTGCGTTTAGTTCCACTGATAAACTCTATTGGTTCTGAAATAAATCAACAAGTATCTCTTAATCTGACAGAGGACTATTGCACAGTCTTACAGATGTGTAGGTATCAGTGTCACATCCAGCGTGAACAGATTAGGATGAGTTTATTGAAGATTCTTTGAGGTGGCTCAGGGATTCCAAAAGGCTGTTTGTTTGTACGTGTTTCTTTCATATGACATGAGTTGCCCCTTCTTGGAAAGGTTTCATGTTGGCCTGGATGTTTTATTTCCATTCTGAGTTTTCTTTTTTTGTTTTTGTGTGTCAGTGTAGATTTATTTCAATGTCCTCTTATGAATATTCCCTAGTTCACTGACTGTAAATAACTTTTTCAAACAGTTACATATTTATCCCATAGAATAGATCCCCGTAATTGTTTGAAGCAAGCATAATGCAGCTGCAGAGACTTCATCTCAGTGGCAACTTGCTGTGGTAGGTGCTAGGTAGGTACTAGGTGCTATGGCTTTACTACATCTAAGGTGTGACGAAAGGCAGTCAACAATAATCTTTGATCATTTTTATCGTGGTTGTGCATGAGCCCTCTGGTTTTTGGCTCAATGAATGGAAGACGGTGAGTCACCCATCGGAGTGGTGCATATTACTCATTATTTACACTACTTTCAGAGTTCCACTGACTCTATATTAGCAACTCAAACAAAACAATGCAAAAAAGTACACACACACACACACACACACACACACACACACACACACACACAGGATATATAAATGCCACATCTGTCTCGTATCAGCAAAAATCTTCATTCACCCTACATGCTTGATGTGCTATGCGTAACTGCTGCAGACTTGTTTCCTTTGTTGGCTGCCTTTGGGGTCAGAAACAAATTGTGTCTCCTCAGTATTAGCCTAACTAACTGTCCTGCTTCACTGTACCTTTTAAATTTCCTCTTGTCACCACAAATTATATTTATTGATAGATGAATCGATTGATTGGTGCATTCCAATATACTGTTTTGTTTATTTCTGGGCTTCTATTGCAATATCTGCAATAATAAGTGTATTCTTCACATAATAATATTGCAATTCTAAACTCTTTTGGTTCATAGTTTAGCCTTAATGGAGAGGCTTGAATATTGTGATGTATTTTGTGTGACTTTGGAACTATATGTAGAATGATTGACATACTTAACGATGATTTATCATGATGGACAACATTGGGTGTCATTATTGCTTCAGTACATCACAACATATGGTGACTGTATGATTATGGTAAATCATATCTGTGTTGTTTCATTCTTCTTAACATTGTTTGAACATACAGCTGGTGCAGCCATGAATAGACCAAGCCCACAGTGAGATGTCACACAGAGAAGGCCTAATATCGACTGCTCCCCAAAACAGTAATCTACCACATGTGGTTTAGTTTATAATAATCCAGTCACATGAATGTTTTTTTTGACTTTGCTGTAAATCTGTTAGCTGCCTGGTTGTTACTGCTTGCTACTGTCAGAACATTGTTTTTTCCTGACACGTCAATGAGCATTACATTTTCTCTGAAGGAACACAGAGATGGTTACTTAATTTTTTTAGTCTTGCGTGTACATTTTCAGTAGTGCCAGACAGGTTAAATTACATAAATGAGGATGATCCTCACCATGAGTATAGATCTGTTTGTTGTGAGGGTTCAAGGACCTTAAAGGCATCTGCTCAAAGTGTCTAATGAGGATGTGTGGATGGTGGGGACACCGGTAAAGCAGGCAGGACCAGCTGGACGATGAGCATGTGATTATGGAAAAAGGTTGAGAAGGGAGAGTGAGTTATAACAGTTGTTTAAGTGCCTGTTTCGACATTCAGTTTGGCTCATTTGGCCTTAAGTTCTCCTGCTCTCCTGTTAGTTTAATCCACTTTAACCTTGATAAGTGATAAACTGGTACACTCACACAAACTGTGACACAGTTTAAAATAAATACACTACACTGATTTTATGCATTGTTTGTCTACCTATAACCTGAAGGCTCCCAAAGCATTGAAATCTGTTTCTGTTTAATTATTTGCCAGGTAACCTTGTACACAGGGTTCAATATACACTTGTGGGTCTGCTCTTTACTTTGAAGGATGAGTGACAAACTTTTGACCAAAATGACCAACAGTGGTTGTGTTGCAATGAACACAATGGAGAAGTCCCCGTAACCTGAATTATCTGAAGTAATATCACGTAAAAGTCTTGCTCAGATTGATATGTATGGCATTAAGCTAACGGCTTAGATGTTAAAATCATCTTACCTCAATTAAAATGGGCCTGTACCCAACCCTAACTTAAACGAAGCCATTAAATGCACTAATAGTGGCTTTATAAAGAGTTTGTGTCCTCATCACAGACAGGTTGGCCTTGTGAACTTCAAATCTTGTTAATCAGGTTACATAAATGTCTGAGTGCTGTTTTCTTCAGCATTAGTAGGGGAAACCAGCTTGGGTGCTGAGACAAAGTTATTGTACCATTGGACAGATGTCAGGCCTGTTGAATGCGATAACAAGGAGACGTGTCATCAAACGCCATTAATGAGTAATGATTATGAGTGCAGTCATTATTTAACATCCATTTAATAAGCTGTACAAGTGGGTGTATCATCTTTGTAATGGTTTTCAGCAGATGTGTTTATTTTGTCTAAAATGCTTAGGCAAGTTTAGTTTTAATGACTGCCAATTCATTACAATACCGTTTATAATTTGTACAGAAAGTTGCAACAGCTGCATGTTTCACCAAGCACTAACCTTCCTGAAGGAACACACGACAGACAGGCAGACAGAGAAAAACATCATGTTTTCAGTAGAAGCTATGCAGATGTATTTAGCATGATAACAGTTCTTTCATGCTTATCAGCATCTCACCAGTGCTGCACCACCCCTATGTTGATTTCCTTGCATTTATTGGCACGCTCGTAGTTCAGTGAGCCCCCCACATGCGGCTGGTAGAGCTGTGGCTCCCTCCATAGGATGGATTAGTTGTTGTAGCTCTCAGATCAAAATGAATCGTAAAATTTGCACTTATAGCTGTTGTCAGTTTTTATTGCATCCACTCAGAACAGCCCTTCTCTTCAGATTCAACAGGCCCATTCTTGTAGCTTTGGTGTCTTATCACAGCCTTAATTACAATAACAACTATAATTACTCATGATTAGGTGCAAAGGTGGGGTTTGTACACATAATTACTGTGTATGTGTGTGGTATTGATTCTTTGTTCCCAGAGGGAACACACAAGGTGGCAAAAAGGAGTGAGGGGATCAGAGGAAAGATAAAAGGGGAGTGAAAAGAGAAAAAAAGTTAATGTGGAAATCAAATCATTGTGGTTTGAACTACTGTTTAAACAGCAATAACAGCAATGTTTGCTGAAATAGCAGATTCAACCCATCATTATGACATTATAAAAATGTGATATAATGAGTTCAATTCCTGTTTTTAATGAGTTTAACACCAATAACCATGCCTACTACAGGCTAAATGACATAAAGGTGCCATGTTGACATTTATGCTAGTTTAAATACAAAAGCCACTGTACAGATGTCAAGATCATAACTTGGTAAAGCATTCTACCAAGTTCAAGAGTTATAAAGTGTGGATTTGAAATGAGGCAAAATAACTTACATGTCCATGACAAGATTGGATATTCACATCCTGACTCATTGAAAAAGTTTTTAGCACTGTAGAAATCCATTGTTTTCTGTGATGAATTAGAACCACATTAATTAATTCTGAATATTACTTTGTACATTAACACATTTATTCTTTGTAAAAGCTTTTTTCCGGATATATGTAGAATAGTGTCATAGTCAGAAAGCATTCTTTCCGTTTTTTTAATTACTGTGAAACAGTTTACTACTTTTCAAAGGCTTTATTGAAAATCTAATGGGTGTTTGACTGTAACTTCCCATTCTTGAGCTCACCTCCCCATTAATTAGTTAACAAGGATTAATGCTCCTTAAAGTACCCAGCCTTACCTTAGACTGTCAGGGCAGGGTGTGATGTTGGCCATGACACTTAAGACACTTTCCAAATAGTTTTACATGTTAAGCACACATAGACAGATAGATAGAGACATAGATAGAGAGATAGATAGATATAGATCTATTTTTTCAGCCAGGTAGTGTTGGGTGAATAGTTACCTGATGGCACAGTGAACAGAACATAATTAAAATATCTGCAGAAAGGCAAAATAGGACCACAAATAAGAATGATGATAAGAATCTTATTCTCTATCCTGTTGTGTCATGTCCATTATTGTTTTAAGCATTTGCTCTGTCTTATTGTTGCTTGGACACATATATTGCTTTCTACCCATTTTCCTGTTTCTCTTCCAGCCATTCATGTTTATACGAATGTTCTAAATGACAATTCTAATATCAGTAAAACGGCTTGAAATCCACATAAAAACTCACAAAACTCCTGTGTTCAACACACAAAAGAGCCATAAAGAATGGGTCAAAGTGTTTTTACGCGTAAGAGAGGATTACTTTTATAGAGGATCCAATCTTCTCGATGCCTTTAACAAGCTGTAATCAGGACAGATTTACTACAGAAACCCACTTCAGATCGCCTGCCTGCCTGCCTGCCTGCCTGCCTGCCTGCCTGCCTGCCTGCCTGCCTGCCTGCCTGTCTGTCTGCCTGCCTGCCTGCCTGCCTGTCTGTCTGCCTGCCTGCCTGCCTGCCTGCCTGCCTGTCTGTCTGTCTGTCTGTCTGCCTGCCTGCCTGCCTGCCTGCCTGCCTGCCTGCCTGCCTGTCTGTCTGTCTGTCTGCCTGCCTGCCTGCCTGCCTGTCTGCGTTCTCAACAGTAAATGTAAATGCATCACAGAAGCGGAGGCTCCAGACATCCTGATAATTACAGCCTTTTCAAAAGTTCAGGTTAAATACCACAATAAGTGACTGGGCAGAGTGGGAGGGTGCTAATTGAGAAGTGTCCATGGTAACTAGAACAGCTGCTGTTAAAACATCCTGGTTACCGTGGTTATGTGTTGGGGTGCAATTATTTGCCTAATGGTACTCTTAATATTTTCTCCTTTGCCTTTTCATTCCCTCACTTTTTGTCTTTTGCTCTCTGATTTCTTTCTCACCCACACACCCCTTTTTTCTTCTTTGTTATCTCTCCATCTTGACCCCCTTAAATGTTCAAGGGTTTCATATATTTTAAGCTAGTGTGCTTTGTGTAAGAGTAAATTATTTTATGGCTGCTGTGGAAACAACAATGACTTTGTTTTAAGCAACAATGTACCGGTAACTTTTATTTTCAAAATCGATTATATATTCTTCCTTGGTAGTAAATTGGATTTGCCTGTCATATTGTTGATGGATTTATTTTAAAGACATGGTTATCTCTTTACTTTAATATTAACTACAAAAGGGTTGTAGTTTTAATTCTCTCTAAAAATAAGTTAATATTATGTTATTCTGCTACTGCATTCTTGAATCTAGTGAAATTACCCTCTACATTATGCCCACCTGATATTGACATTGAATGTAAAAAATATTTCTTTCTACCTCCCCCGATGTCATTGACCTGTGACTCTCTGTGACACACACACACACACACACACACACACACACACACACACACACACACACACACACACACACACACACACACACACACACGCACACACACACACACACACACACATCTAATCCCCATTTATTAACCTGTGATTAACATGAAACACAAAAGGGTCGGTTGAAGCTTGTTTTTTCTCACGGGTCATAAATCTATTGCTCCTTCTCACCATCCATCAAGGCAGGCCTTCTCTGAGCTATTCTGGGTGAGGTCTTTTATTATTTTTCCCACACTTTCCTCCCAGAAATGTAATCTGAATGTTTAGTGCAGTAGGAAGTATCTTGTACTTTTTGCTCTACATGTAAGGAAATGAAAGCAAAAGAGTCTCTGCATGTTCTGTCATAACCCAGCGGACCTGCATTTGGGTCACAGATGTCATTGCCCTTTACTGTGATGAGGGCTGTGCACGCAGCAGCCTTCTCTGGGCTAATGGCGGTTTTAACACTTTTGATGTTCAGTTCCTCAGTAATCTTTTGCTCCATCCAGTCATTGTTTTCTTCTATAGTATAGGCATTGTAATTGAAGAGAGAAGCAGCAAATTTAGGCCTTAAGCTTTTTAAAAGCAAAAATAATTCATGATGCCGATGCAAGAATGTTGGCCTGACTGCAGTGTGACATTTTAATATTCTCTCTCTCTCCCCCTCTCTCTCCTATTCCCCTCCTCTTCTTGAGTGGTCAAACTTCCTGTTTCTTTGGCTAAATAATGCAATCTAACATTTAATTCGGGAATTTGAATTTATACTGCAGGAAAGATGATTCACGCACTCTAGATCTATTTCAGCCCATTTAAACCAGTGTTTGGGTTCCCACAAACACTTCAGTTTAATGAAGTCAGCAGGACTGATTGATTCTTCTTATTTTTGATATTTTTATTATTCCTCTTTCTTTGCTATGTTGTCATGGGTTAACGGGAATCAAAAATCACAAATTTCACAAATTGCTGCTGCGTTGTTGAGCTTACAGTATGAGCAGTGACTGGGAGACTTGGCTCAGTTCCAGTCTCAGCCAACTTTGTATCCTTTTTTACTGATTCACTGGTGCACCTCAGGTGATTGTGTGTATCCTCACATCAACATGTTTGAATCCAGCCTTGCTGGGATATTTGAAGCCCACAGTCATCGTTTGGCCTCTCCTCTGCTCTGGTGTCATGGTATATTTCTGTAACTCTGATGACTCCTGGCTCTCTAACTGTCTCCACATCAGAAAGGTGATCCGCTTAGTTATTGTGTCAAAACATGACTTAGGCAGCTGTCAGCAGGACCAACACGAGAAGGATTTTCACATGTTCATCCCATAATAAGAGTTCTTAACAGGTCATGATTTCTGTCAAACCAAATGGGGAAAATAATTACTTACTGCTGGCTGGATATAATCCAAAAGCCTGCTCTGCCCCTAACAGAAGTATTTTGGTGATGCAGATATGCGCTGTTTGACCTCAACATTTGGATATATTGCAAAATGACCCTGATTTTTCCTGCTGAGTCTGTACAGACTGTTTATCATGACACTGCAAACAGTGCAGCCTTAGCACTGTTTCTCACTCAGGAGGCCGAGCAAACAGTGGCTCAGCGACAGTCGGGTGTCTCTGCTGCTGACAGAGGTCTTTCATCAGTGCACATGTCAGCGTTTACTTCAACTCGTGTGGTCTTGTATTATACTCTCTTATACCCATGACAAGCAGCGCCCCTTTTTTCTCAGGCCGGATGGTCTGCTGCTTTTTATTATAGAGGTCAGAGGAGACATTTGGAAACCTACATGTCACAGCAGCTGTTTAAAAGTTGAGCATTAGTTTTGCAATTCATAGGGTGTGTGTGTGTGTGTGTGTGTGTGTGTGTGTGTGTGTGACTCAACTTCAGGGATGCAGCATCTTCATTGCAGGACCCATCATTTCCTCCCTCTGACCTGTCTCTCTGACAGAAGCATCTTGAAACAGGCAGTTTGACACACTGTTTATCTGTTTTTTCCAGTTACCTGGGATGTGTTGTTGTGGTCAATGTTGAGTAAGAAGCAGCTCAGCTTTGTTAGTCTCTTCTGCCCCACAGTGGCTGCTCTGGATAACAACAATGATTAATAGTCATGCTTTTGTTCTTTCTTTTCCTCTTTTAAATTTAAAATTCATTTTAACAGGGTGGGAAAAATGTCTCATTCTTAACTCATTTTTCATGATCTTGTTTTATGAATTATTTTTCATTTCTTCCTTTATACAGTGCACATCAAATGAGAGGGTGAATCAAGAGATGTAGAGATTGTGTTTTAGTGAAATGTTAATTCATGTAATTGACTATCTCAAGCACCTGAAAACACACTCATCAACAGAACACTCATCAACAGAACACCCACTTCAGAGATACCTGATCGTAAATGTCAGTCAGGAAATGTATCAACAGAAAGGCAGACAAACACTGACTCTTGTGGCTCTTGTGGTTCTGATCAATAACGTCAATAGAACATAAAAACAATAACATACGCACAGAATATGACAGTGACATTCAAATGCATTCAAATCCATTTACGGTACACACGTTACACTATTGCTATTTTGGCATTTTACTCAGGTGCGTCTATAGAAACTGGTTTAAATGGAACTAGAGCGTGTGAGTCATCCTTCCTGCAGTATGAGGCAGCCGTATAAAGATATAGACATTTTTTCCCGTTTAGTCCTGTTATATTTATTTGCCTATTCAATAAGGGTGCACTGGCCACAGTCTGGTGGCTTGTTTCAGGGGATCGGAATTCACTGGTGGAGTGTCTGGGAGGGAGCAACATTTAGAGAGCAAGAGTGAGAGAGAGAGCACCATGAGGGGAAATGGGGGAGGTTCATGTAAACGGATCTAAGAACTCTGAGAACTTATTAGATACAGTAGTGGATTTCTGAATGTAGAGAGATGCTGGAGGAACCAGAGCCAAAAGGACGTTTGCTCTGGTGTCCTGAGTTACATTTTTTAGCTCTTTTATTGCCTCACTTTTGATTCCATGAGTAAAGTGGAGGTTTGATGGATTTAAAGTAACACTTGCTTTTTTGTTTTTCTCTTCCTGGAGTTTTTTTTATTTTTTTTTTGATTCACAGTAAAGCAAAGCTCAAAATGGATTATCTGACAGACCCTGAATTAATAATGCCAATATTAGTGGTCACATTTCACTTTTTAACTGCAGCTGGATTTTGGATTTACTTTTGTCGACAGATGTCCAGTTTTGAAAAAGGTAAACTATTTTTAGTTACTAACAGTTGGCTTTGGGAAGATGCAATTTTTTTCTACCTTGTCCAATTTCGTTCATCTCTTCTCACATCAATGTTTGATCTCTTTGCACCTTAACACTGGCTTTATCTGCTTCCTGTTTAAGCTCCTCCTCACTTCTTTCTTGACATGTTAGTGTTTTAAATGAACAAGTTTAGATTTCCCTTTAGTCTTTTGCTTAGAAGTTGGGATATTGTGGTTAGCGTTATGGTAAAGTTTGCTGAGCTTTTAACTATTGTATGTTTTCTATTTAAGTTTGAGAGGGATAATAGCCGTTTCTTCTGTTGTAGCTCCAGTTCCTGTGTTTTCATACTACTGTATATTACTGCAGCAGTTTGCTGCCGTAGCTGTTTCTGCTGTGTGAATCATTGGAGGAGATTCTTCCTTATTTGGCTCCTTGTAGAGAAAGGCTTCTTAAATCCTTGCACAGTGCAATCATATACTTGTGTCCATGCAATGTAATGCAATGACTGTGGAGTCTGGCTTTTTACATGAAGGAGCTGCCATGCTGTCAGTAAAAAGCTGCCAGTAGTCATTCATGTGTCATTATTCAAAGCTACTGGTAAATACTGATGCAACACCCCAGATTTTGCATCAAATAACAGTTGTTCTTTGTGGTTTAGATTAACACTAATACTTATTTAGAGCCTGATTTTAAACTCATTGTGTAACAACCGGAGGTATCTACACCATTTCAACACGGTGTTTATACTAACACTTACATACTTACATAATGCATACTATACCGTTGCTCTGTCATAGCTCATATTGTAACACTTGTTTTAAATCCAGGTGCTGGATTTTTATGTTCATCAGTCAGAATTTTAGGCACTTTTTTGTTTTGTTTCCATATATCTTTTTTATGTGTATACGTTGGGCCACAAATAGAATTCAAGACTTCAGGTCAACATATTTTTCCCACATAGCCCCCTGGAAGATATCTATTAAGATCATTTGAGCACTTTCACATTACACAATATCTTTTACTTGAGTGCTATTATGTCTGCAGACTAACTGCAGAATGGTTAATGTTCTAAGATGGTCACTAAAAATGACATCAGAAGATCCATCAGAGTTGCTGGCTTTTGTTATATGCTGCTTCTTGTTAGACTGTGTTTTAACTTCGTTTTTATATACCATTCTGGATATTATTGTTTTAGATGATCTAAAATTGTCAAGTGCAATTGACATGTAGGTCACAAAATTTCATGGTGACACACCATGTTTGCAATGTTTGCAGCGTGTTTGTTACGATGTGGTGCTACTAGTTTTCACTCAGGAAACCAGAATTGTCACTATGGTTGACCAAGCATGATTGGGTGTGTGTGGATCTGTTAACATTGCATATATTATTGGGAGTTAGTAGACAGCTTTTTAAAATTATTATTTTTATTGTTAATGTTGAGTGCAGGTTAAAACCAAAATATAAGAAGCTGGTACAGTGGGACCTCTACTTACAAATTTAATTTGTTCCAGAAGTTGCTTTGTAACCTGAAAATTACGTAAGTAGAGACGCGTTTTCCATGTAAATGCCCTAATCCGCTCCAAGCCTCCAAAAATTCGGACATATTTTTTTTTAATAAATCATAAAAATGCATCAAAACATGTAACAAATACATGTTACAATTAGATTACCGCACAATAAATAAAAGCCTTGTATGTAAAGAGGCCTGATTATGTGAAGCTGTTAAAAATATACAGTCCCTACTTTCCAACCCACATCGCTTTAACTTGTGTTCGTGGGCTGATTTTCACAGTGACCGTTTACATTTGTTTTATTCTGTAATAGAATGTTGTGCATTAAAGCACTGACGGGTTTGGACCAACACCAAAGTGGACTGTACAGAAGCAAAGACACATTTAATCATTTGTCAACTTGAAATGATCAAAAATCTTTGCTCTCCCCAAAATTCATGTGTCTCTTGTTGCTTACCACAGACTGTCATCTGCTTTTGTTGATGTTGTGTGTCCTGCCATTGAGCTTTATGTGCAGCTCCTTCATTTCTTCTAATTATACCATTTGCAATATCTTTGTTCTGTGGCCACAGCAGGGTAGATTGGAGATAATCTGATGACAGGGCCTGTGTTTAACTGGGTTAATAGGACAGCTGGCAAATTAGAGCATATTAGGTATTAAACAGGAAATGGTGTGTTTGCATTTTTAAAATAGACAACCAGGCCTTTGAGACCAAATTCATCACTAGACCTGTTTCCACAATCAAATATTATATAGCCAAGTGAAATTGTTCACTTTTAGAGTCAAGAGTCAAGATGCACAAGAAACATGTAAAAACCCTGCTTCCGAAAACTTGATCCCCCCCTTCAAAAGAGGAAAGAACACCCGGAGACAGTCGGCAGGGAGGACGATTAGAGGTACTAAGGGGAAGGACAAGGTGGTGGAGGATAAGCACGTCACATGGTATTAGCTGTTTACCCTTGTCCAGATATTTTTAGTATGGTTCGTCTTCAGATGCAGGAAGACACTATGTCAAGATGAACGGAGAAGCGAAGGACTGGCTAGAGGTAAAAGGGACGACATGTAAAGAAATAAACAGGAGTAGCAGCGCTGCTGTTGAAGTTTGTTGTGATGGTGTGAGTGCGTGAGTCCTGGTTCAGCCCGATCAGCCCATGCTTTTATAGACAGGAGCTGCCCTCACATCTGGCCTGAGTTTCTGCCATGTGACTCCATTACAACTTGTTTCACCTTTGCAGCCTCATTGTTTCCGATCTGTGGTGGGGTTAACCCAATTCTTTTTTTAATCATGACAAAGTTGATACATGTCAGTACTACTTTTAACTTGTTTGGGGCAACAGAATCATTTTAAGAGAAGAAAAAACCACTAAAACAAATGTGTAGCAGAGAGGTTCTGTGTGTTCAAACGTGTGAAATTCACAGTAAAACCTCTTCATTTCTTTAGCAACAATCCCCACATGCTAAATCCAAGCAGAGTCGTCTTGCTTGTCTGAAAAGCAGAAACATGTGGCAGAATTCTATATGAGAATGATTATAGTCATGATATCTATGATAGTCATTTTTTTAATATGTGCACACCCAAGACACATGCATGAAAGACTGGATTGTTATATTAAATTCAAAGGATTTGCCAAGCCTTCCCTGAGGCTTTAGTCAGAGAACACTAATTTCCTAGAAAACTGTAGCAAAGACAGGGATTTTCTCTTAATATAATCTATATTGTTCACTATTTTATGAAAGGAAGTTGGTAAATTGGGGAAAATACATTTTATACTCTAATTTTTCTCTACTTATGTTTAGCACTCTGAGGCAAAAAGGCCTAGGTAGTACTGTTGAGGTTAATTTTGTCATACTCTAGAATATCTAACTTATTAGACTAACCTATTACATTATTTGTATGGGGGGGGTAGCATGATACCTTAAATACTTGTTTTACTCTATTAGTAATTATGTTTTTCATTTAAGATAATGCTACATATGAGTATGTCAGTGCTCTTCTCTGGTTTCTGACAAAGTGATGGGGTGGAACATACTGCCTCTAGTGGCATGGCATGCCTGTATATTGGCAAAGTCAACCCATATAAGGCACAATACAAATAAAATAAACCTGAGTGAGGAAAGCTCCTTACCTTTAAAACAGAGAATTTAATGCTAAAAAGAGAAAAGACAGAGATATCACAATCACCTGTGGCTCTGTCAGCTGTAGATAGAGTACACACCGTCTGCTGTGGCCTGAAAATGGAGTGAACAAGTATGACGAGAGCAAGAGAGTGAGAGTGAGAGCGAAACTGCCTGGTGAGGAAGTAGAACTGAGGGGAGGGAGCAAGGCCGTCCTCTGTGGGCTCAGAGCGAGGATCTAATGCTGACTTTGACACACACGTGTGAGAGCAGCTGCTGCTGTGGAGAGAGGGACGGAGGGGAGGCTGATATGACAGCTATCACAGGAGAAATTGGTTCGAAGGGACAACTGAACCACAGAAAGGTTTAGTCGAGAGAAGAGAAACTAGAAGCACCTGCTTGTGTTCTCCTGCAGGATTACACTTACCCTGCTTCATCCATGAAGAAGAAGAAGAAGCTTATCTCTGAATGATGTCTTTTCTGCTATAAATATCTGACTGCTGTCTTGGATTATTGTTCACTGTTAGCATGACACGGCACTCCATTTAGCACTGAAGGAAAACCGTGAGAGCTGTGAGCAATGTGGCCTGACTACAGGAATGAATGTCATCTCAACGCTCACCTGTACTCGCTCATGTGCTGTGCAGGTCAGTGTGTGCATCTGTGTGTCTATACGAAGTCTAGTTGTTCAGTGGTAGCAGTATTGTTCACGTCCCGGCAGCGGTCCGAGTGCTTCATGTCAGCTCGTGTTACTTGAACACTACATATTAGTGACAACATACACGTAAGGATTGCTAAGCGTTGGGTGAAGGATGAGAAAGAACATTTTGAGCGTTTGTTTATGTTGTTGTTGGGAGTGGTGCACATGTTACCAGTACTGTCCCCTGAGAATGAATGGCTGAATTAATGCCTTTCTCTTGCTCTCCCATTTACATCTAATTCTTTTTTTAGTTTAACTGGCAATCCTGGCACAATTACACCACCATCGTGTGTGTGACTGTGTGCTTGTGTGGGGGGATACAATGGATTACTCTAGGCTAGTTGAGCTACCCTGGCAGGTTTTAGAAATAAGGCGTGCTACAGTGCTGAAACTGTTTTGCAAGAGTGTGTTGAAATATATGTTCTCTGCTCAGGGCTGGTCTTTACAGTGTAAACTCCTCAGTGGTCCATCCTCCACGTGGGGACTATGTTAGTGTCGTTTCATTTCAAACCTGATTTCCTATTTTGAAATACTACAGCACTCTGTGTGTGTGTGTGTGTGTGTGTGAGAGAGAGAGAGAGAGAGAGAGAGAGAGAGAGAGAGTGGATAAGATAAGCTCTTCGTGGCAGGAAGCTACACTATGATTTGTATGTATTATGATCCCTGGTACTTGAGAAGCGCGCGCGCGCACACACACGCACACGCGCACACACACACACAAACAACAACAATCACAAATGTGCTGAGACTTACAGAATGATTATCATATCTATTGATGAGAACTTCAGGAGGTAGCTTAACTAGCATGTTGCTTTAACTGGCAGCAAAAAAATATGGCGGTGGTTGTTGTTTACTGAAGCGTCCAACAAGGGTCTTTTTTAAAAATCTCCCACTTGGGCCACATTAAGACCACACTGAAATACATCTCTTAAATGCCAAAATCTCCATCAAAGAAAGAATGCTGGATTCTCTCTTAAAGTCAGACATACAAAGAGGGTTTGCAGAGGCAGTGTGAAGGAAGAGGAGGTGGCAGGGGAATATAACAGAGTTGCAATCAAACATTAGGCTCTATTCCTGACTTAGTTAAAATTCACTACAGACCAAATACTGTTGGACAGTTAGGCAGTACACTGAAAGCAGAAAGAAGCAGGCGAGATCTAACTGGTCAAAAGAACAAGCAAACCTCAGTTTACACAAGATGATGTCATCTAAGTTAAACATGGTACGGATATCTGCAGAAGACTGTGTGAGAGGTCAGGCTGGTAGATAAAGAGGGTCTTATCAACACAATTTCCACTTGTTCTTAGTGAACTTAGAGAGCCTTCATCATCGCTCAACTATTTGTAGTGCAGAATTATTGTAGTAGTAGAGACGAGTTAAGTGAGGATGAATTAGTTATGATGCGGTGTGTGTGTGTGTGTGTGAGAGAGAGAGAATGTCCTTGCCCTTTGATCAATAAAAATATGGATGATATTTCAATAAATGTTATTTCTATGTGTTCTTCAGATGAACGAGACAGGGTACAGAAAAAAACCTTCACGAAATGGGTCAACAAGCATCTGATCAAGGTATGTGCCATCGCATTGTTTGAGTCCACTTCACTCAGTCATCCAAAAGTGAAAAACAGTGAGATGTGATTTTTACTTTTTTTTTTTTTTAAAGAAAAAACACATGAATTGTTAATAAGATTTAATATTCTTATTATTCACATAAATAATTTGTTGATATCACAATTCTTTGCAACACATCAAATAAATAATGCTGGAATTATTGATGAGTAAAACATAGTATTAAAAGGTAATGCCTTTAAAGATAACTGGACAAGCTGTCTGTTCGTGACAGCTTTGACTTTAAGCACTTTTTATTTTTTGAAATCTTAGGTCAAAGGGAAAAGATAGTTGATCCATTTTATCTTTTCTAGCTACAGTGTCTTCTGTGTATGCATGCACTGGACCTTTCTGCCATGATCAGACAGTACTGTGTGTTCCAAGTGTCTCACACACAGGCACAGTGGTCATCTTAAACAATTCAGACCATTTTTTTATCACATGATGCCAGACGAAGGGCTCGACTGACCCAATAACTTTGGGTGGTTGCTGTCCCTTTGTAAGGTCAATGAATGTAACTCCATATCAGCTGACGCTGCCTGAGCCACTACTGGCAGTAAATATAGGTCACGATAGCAGCAGCAGGACAGGTGGCAATATTTTTAATACTTATGGATTATTTAGTTATGTAGTTTATCGTCTTCGAATACAGAATAATTTCTCTATATATTTGTAAATAATAAACACTAAAAAGGTTCATTGTCAGCATGGGACTGTTGTTAGTTTTAAAGTTGTCTTTCCATGTAGATTCATCTGAATAGTCAACGATGCAAACGCATTTAACTGAATTAGATTTAAATGGTTGTAACCATCATTTTATTTGTCTACTCATTTACACTTTCACAAAATTGTTTTCTGTTTGGTCCGTATGCATTTGAATGTTTTAAGCTTCTCAGGAGAAATGGGAGCTATGGGAGTGTGTTTGTACAGTGTAAACACTGGCCTTTCAATACCTGCTGGCATGCAGTGACACATTTTGACCCTTTAGGCTGTTGACACAGTAGCCAAGGAAATATGAGGATTCAAGGGGCAATTTAAGAAGATAAAGAACTGTTAACACTGTTTATCTTACAGGGGTAGTGATGTGATAGATGTTTATGCCATGAGAAAAGCAAGAAAGCAGTCAGATGACATCTGTAGTTACTTTTAGTTCTGAATCAAGTATAATTTGTCTTTATTTTCTTCCCTCTTTTGGCTTTTTTACATGCTTTACTAATTATTAATTAATATTTTTAATACTGGTATCTGTTATGGAAAAGGTTATTTTAAGACAGCTGGAATGATTCCTGTTTTTTTACAGCTTAAAAAAATCTTAATTCAATATATTACATGTGTTATGGTCTGTCTGTCCGTCCGTCTGTCTGTCTGTCACCATATCTATAAATCTTGATTTGTATAGCGTCTTTTACAATCAAAATTGTTTCAAGGTGCTTTCCAGAATCCCAGGGCCTAACCCCAGACAAGCAACAGTGGAAAGGAAAAACTCCCCTTTAACAGGAAGAAACCTTGAGCAGGACCAGGCTCATGTAGGGGGACCCTCCTGCTGATGGCCGGCTGGGTAGAGAGGGAGGAGAGGGGGGAGGAAAGGTAGAGGATAGAATAGGCACAAGTCAGAAGGAGCGTTGCCCCTCTGGTCTTTAGTTAAAGATGTTTATCTCTCCATAGCTTCGTCAAATCATCTGGAGTGACAGGTTTTTTAAAAGCCCTAAGGTTGCATTGTTCTAGTCTTTAGCCCCAACCTTGTGAGCGATGTCGATCACAATGTCGATCACCTGACAGGCCTCTGTCACCCCACTGGATCATGGTTTCCTCTCCTCTCCTCTCCTCTCCTCTCCTCTCCTCTCCTCTCCTCTCCTCTCCTCTCCTCTCCTCTCCTCTCCTCTCCTCTCCTCTCCTCTCCTACCTATTCTATCCTCTACCTGTCCTCCCCCTTCTCCTCTCTCTCTACCCAGCCGGCCATCAGCAGGAGGGTCCCCCTACATGAGCCTGGTCCTGCTCCAGGTTTCTTCCTGTTAAAGGGGAGTTTTTCCTTGCCACTGTTGCTTGTCTGGGGTTAGGCCCTGGGATTCTGGAAAGCTCCTTGAAACAATTCTGATTGTAAAAGACGCTATACAAATAAAGATTGATTGATTGAATGGTTGGGTGTGGCATCTTGTCAGTGGCTGTCCCACTGAGACCACACAGTGTGAATGGGGGATGAGTCTTTAAAAGCATTGTAAGTGGCAGGTAGGCATTGTTTTAGACACCATCCTCTTTAAATCCAAAGCAGCATGAACCTGAAGTGATCTGAAAGATCTCTGAACAGGAGAATAGACGTCATTTCGTCCAGTTCTCAGCCACCAGGCTACTACGGGCTGGGCAACTCAGAACCTATACCAACATCTTGCTGTAGTTTTAAGAGCATTTTAGAGCTTTTGTCACAAAGCTTCAGCACAAGCATTTCATAAATTCACAATTGCTTGATCCATAATTGACCTATTTAATTGTTTTAGTGATTCTTCATTTTTACCTGGTAACATTGCCCTTATGGCTGCACAGGTCATTTTCAGACAGTTTCCGTTTATATCAGAGTGGCCTTTTAACAGCTGGTGTTCATACGTCATAGATGTGAGAATCCATTCAGAGAACTGTGAACCTGTGGCATTCTTGGAAATAACTCAACAGAAAGAAAGGTCCTTATTTCTAGTTAGTGATAAAACCATCGATTCTTCTTGCAATCTAATTACTACAGTCATTAGCTCCTGTTTGAAAACACATGATATTTATAGATATTAATAAATGTGTTTAAAGAAGATGAGGGTAAAATAAACAAAGCTGAAGGAATGAGGATGGTTTGATGTAAGTTAGGTTTCATCTGTTAGAGCTCAAGTTTTAGCACAATGAAGAATTTTGAGATTTGAGGCTGTCGTGCCCTCTTCTGGTGAAACGTGGTAGCACAGGTTTTGCGCATTTTTCATTTCAAACATGATTGAGAATTTTCATTAGTGTTGCCAAATTCTGTCATTTATACTGAAGCTTAAATAATATGATGCCAAGTTTAGAAAACATTCAATATAACCTAGCCTTCCTATCATGGAGTTTACTGTGTATGAGATTTTCTGTCTGCACTGCCTCTCTGTCTCTCCATCCACCCGTCCGTCCATCCGTCCGTCTGTCAAAAGCACCATTGCTGATTCACCTCATGAGTCATCATGTCAGCAGTCATTGCCACTGAAGACAGCCCAACCTCACAGCATTCACTATGGCATAAATGTCATGGCAACAGACACAAGAGGTCACAGCTGGTGTGTCACCTCTGTTGCCTCAGTAACCATTGTTGAATCATCCTGTCAGTAGTGTTGAGTCAATAGAAAGGGATGTTCAGTGCCTGGACACTAAGCCTATCTCCTCCTTTCCCCCCTCACATCCCACACTTTTATAATTTTGCTCTGCATTTTTCTAGGTGAGGAAGCACATCACAGACCTGTATGAGGACTTGAGGGATGGACACAACTTGATCTCCCTGCTTGAGGTTCTCTCTGGAGTTACCTTGGTATGATGTTTGTCTCCCTCACACACGCACACACACACTCTCTCTCTCTCTCTCTCTCTCTCTCTCTCTCTCTCTCTCTCTCTCTCTCTCTCTCTCTCTCTCTCTCTCTCTCTCTCTCTCTCTCTCTCTCTCTCTCTCTCTCTCTCTCTCTCTCTCTCTCTCTCTCTCTCTCTCTCTCTCTCTCTCTCTCTCTCTCTCTCTCTCTCCCCATCACCATCACATATTCAAATATTATCTCCATTTTTACCAAATGGCCACTGTGTTTATTCCTTGTACAAAGCATTACTATCTTGCAAACACTTTACCAAGTCTCTTCCAAACTATCTAACACAAATATTTTTTGTTTTTTATCCTATTTTTTTTATTTTAGTTTTTATAACTAAAAGGGTGAAGAAGATCACTGACTAATATTCTGGTCTAATTTAAAAATGTAAAATGTTGAATTAAGTTCAGTTAAGTTTTTCTACTCCAATACTTTTTCCAGTTAGATGTGGGACATGTTCCTTTTGTTTTTATTAGCAGTGCAACGATGCAAGTTAATACCACTGTGTATCTTTGACGAAAAAGCAGTAATGAAACTATATTGATCATTACAGTAACACAGCACTAAAGTTTGGGGTATTTATTTAAAGACCAATTCAACTGTGTTTTAATAATTACCTATTTATTCTCAGAGAGCAGAGGTGTCTGAGTAGATGTCACCTAATATGTATTTTTCATTTGATAGTTAATTTGTAGCAAACCACCATATATAGAAACAAAGTTTAAAAAAAACACAAAAGGTTAAGTTTAGCTATGCCATAGCTAATGAACCTAATATTTTACATAACCAGTCAGTCAATTGAATGGCCTGTTAAGAACAGTTGTTTGGGTTTTGGACTGGCTCTGGTCAGCATGCTGATGTAAGAGCATTAGTCCTAATGCTGTCAGACAGGCCATGACCTGAAGCAGGCCTGCTTTACTAACGCAATCTGACAGCTGATTCCGTCTGGGTTTTTTTTTCGGACATCAAAAATTGGACTTTCATCTATTTTAAGTACTTATCCCTGTTTTTTAAATTTATCATCTTTCTTTTACCTATTTCCATATATTCTCATTTCTTCTATTAAAGCAACAGAAAAGTGGTCCTTCATTGAAAAGAGCATTTGGCTCAAGAGTGCCCCCTCTCATCTTGCTTAGAAGGGAGGAGGAGGAAGAGGAAGGAGCTCAGGGAGTATGTTTCAATCCACCCAACCTCCAACAGCTCACAGCTCCCCCTGGCCAACAGGGGGAGCTTTGTAAATGCACGTGTTTGCTGTGCCATTGGTTTCATCCATTCCTGTGTATGAAGAGTCTAGAGCAGAGGTTTCCAAGTGAGTCCTCCAAGGGCCGCAGCCCAGCAGGGTTTGTGTTCTACCGGGTAGACAACAGCAGACCAGGATTCCAGGTGAAAGCAAATGTCCCTGCTGGACTGTGGCCCTTGTCGGACCAAGTTTGGACCACCTTTGTATTGAGTGTAGAGTATGAGTCACTAGACCTCTTAAACATCTGGAAATGATGGCATGTTGTGAATAACTGTTCCCCTTAAACTGGAATCCCTGTACTGCAATAATTTTCAAAACTGTAAAAGCAGGTAAACCGGCCTGGTTGATTATGTTTTTTATTGGAATATAACATTTTTTCTTGAACAACACTAATAATTTGACTCTTTTCAGCATGTCTTTATCCAAGGCAACACCCCTTGGAAGACTAATTCCTTCCTCTTGTGTTTTACCACTAAACTAAATATGTTTAATTTCCTTATAACATTATTACACAGTTATGTACTCTTTTCTTTCCAGCCCAGAGAAAAGGGGCGAATGAGATTTCATCGACTACAGAATGTCCAAATAGCACTGGACTTCCTCAAACAGAGACAGGTATGAGTTCAGCCATATTACTAATTATATGATTTTGCTTTGATTTTCATCATATTTTTTTGCATGTTGGATGCCAAAAGGTCCACATGTCAGTCATTTGACTGACCTAAGCCCTTTCATAATTTAAAAATCCTCTTTAATGTCTGATGTTAATAAAAGTTTTTAGATTCAAATTTCAAACGAGTCATGCAGTTTGAAAGTGTTCATTGCTCTTCTGTAACATTAACTCATAAACATGATTTCAATTAGATCTTTTCCTCTTTGTTTAAATCTTGCCCTTGGTGTTTTCACCGTGGCTGCACTGTTAACGTTTGGGGCTATATTTTTTGTTCAAGGTCAAACTTGTGAATATCAGGAATGATGACATCACAGACGGGAACCCTAAACTGACATTAGGCCTCATCTGGACCATCATCCTGCACTTCCAGGTTAGTGCCCTACACTGCCTTGTAACTTGTGATGCTTTTATCACAGATTATGAGTTAATGCAGATTATGAGAAAGCCACAAGAGATAATTAAAGTTATTGCCTCTTAAAACAGTTATTGATTTAAAGTTCTGATTATGTAGAGATAATATAACTCTTTTCTCTCCTCCCATCTGTGTGGAATTCAGTTTTTATTGACAGGCTA
Source organism: Takifugu rubripes (assembly GCF_901000725.2). Classification (NCBI taxonomy): domain Eukaryota; kingdom Metazoa; phylum Chordata; class Actinopteri; order Tetraodontiformes; family Tetraodontidae; genus Takifugu; species Takifugu rubripes. Next base: position 700,198 of record NC_042296.1, on the reverse strand, counting down.
ATACTGTTTTCCCCTGTTGGCGAGTGTTAACTTAATGTAATGGTGAGTTTATGTTATAACAGATAATTGTGTAAAAGATCTTACATATAAACCCTCAACATTGATTTGTTGTTTATCCTGTAAATCTGGCTAAAAAAACAGTTCAGCCCTGTTTTTGGCACTGAATCAGTGTAGAGAATAAAATCCTGTACATCCGGAACTTTGGCTGCCTCAAAGGCTTTATTAAAGCCCATCTTGAACTATAGAGTTATATAGAGTATATAGAGTTCATATAGAGTTCACATGAGTGATTTCCACTATGATCTGGACTCTTCATCAGTATAACGCATGTGTACATACTGTTATGCTATATTTGTAGCATTAACAACACACAATACACTGTGGTGCCTCATCATTTCACACAACGGTTTTTCATGTATTTATTTAATTTTCTGATTAGAGTTAGGGGCTCTCTTGCTTCAAAGTCACTCATAGAATTTTTTTATTTCCTCATTTGTTAAACTGGCCTCAAGTTCTCATCATCAAACACCTCTTGTACTGTGCCACAGGTTCCTAGTGTCCCTACATGGATGTGTGTGACACATCACATTATTGTCATCACTTAATTGAAACAGTGTTTTACTGATTGGGTTTCCTATCTAACATTGCTCTGTCTTGTGAAAGAATGTAGAATCCTACCTAGCATCATTCAAATGTACCTTGTTTGTGTATTTACAATACATTTATATTTTAAATACCTATTGTTCATCTATGGATATACTGTCTTAACCATCTTTGGAATTATGAGTTTTACTGCAGGTGTTGTATATGCATTAAATTCAACAGCTTGGTCAGTCTTCATCTCTCTGGGTTGCTTAAATTTCCTGTAGACTCTTTAATCTTACATGGCAAAGTACTTCCTCTTTAAATTTTACTCAGTCTAACCACAAGGTGTCACAAGTTAGCTCATTATTATTTACTGCACTGAAACATGTAAGTTAATAGGATTGCTGTTAGACCTGTCCCAGATTAATGATAGGGATTTATTATTATTATTATTATTATTATTATTATTACTATATTTTGACACAGTCATTATGTTAAGTGCCTTTTATGTTCCCTTTTCTTTATATTCCATATGTTCATATGAATAACTTTCGATACTTGCTGATCATAAAAATGCTGAATTGCCTTCCAGCCACTCACGCACAGACAGAACCAATGTAACATTTTCATGCTCAGTTACTCTGCTGACATACATCTACTGCAGTTCTCATTGATGGCACTGATAGTTGTGGCTTTAAACATAAGGTTCCTCTTGCTGCTTGTCATTCAGGAGAGGTTTTGGGTCATGTGTGTATGTGGCACAGAAAACTAAAAGACAGAGAGGGGGATGGAGAGTGAGAGAGGGAGGGAGAGAGGGAGAGACAGGAGTAATGAGGAAGCGGATAGGAGGAGGAGAGCCAAAGAGGGAGGGGTGGATTGTGAGAGATTGGGCAGAAGAGAGTGTGAAGCTGCAGCACCGGGGAGATAAAAGCAGTTCTCTGCCTCTGCATCTGTGAGGGAGGGAGGGCTAAAGCAAAGGAGAAATACAAGCCTAGCAAGAGCTGAGTCCCTGCTTGCTGTCACCGGAGCTCCCGGCTTCGCCCGATCAACAGGCCTCAAGATCACAAACCCACAGTACGGCGAGACATGTATTCAGAGGGGGTGCCGCAGCTGAATGGGGGACCGTCCAACCTTGCAGGCATTGAAAAACACACTCTGCTGTGTTCTGGACAACCAATATCATGCTATTTGACCAGCTTCCTTCATAGCTATGGGATCTATTCAGCCACGCTCATCTGACGGAGCTAGTTTTGCTGATTTTCTGTATTGCTTTCCTGCATATCTGTTATTTTACAAGAATGTGGGGATGTGGACGCTTCATCGCTACTGTCATGTTACATGGAGTTCAGGATTACCTTTTGCTCGATGCTGAAACCTTTTAATTCCATTGACACATCTCTCTCTTCAAGTAGGTCTGTTAGGATGGGGTATCAATAATTATCCTATCTTCCCTTTGACCTCTCTTACTTTTGGATTCAGCTACAAGTCCTTTTTATTGTTCATTTCCTTTTCTATTTGGCTGTAGTGGGCATTAAGCAGGCATGGATTGCAAGATTTTTTTTTGCTATTTTGACTTTGTGTTAAATTTGCTTTTAGCAATCTAAACCTGCAAACTGCGGATTTGTCAGGCTGTTGCATCGTCGCACTGCACCACCTGATAAAGGGGGTGCTTTCCTGAGTAACTGACAAACTGCCAGCATTTGAAGTTTATGATTAGGCAGTGCTGAAATATCTTTTCCTTCAACTCTGGTTCTTGGGGAATCATGGCAGTAAAGACTGTGGAAACTGTGTCCTTGTATCCATGGAAGAAACATGTGACTCTAAACCGTCTGGAGGTACTTGAGGTGTAGTTCTGTCCAAATTTAGAACAGCACCCTTAGAGCATCTGTCCTTGTAGTTCACAGGATACAAAGAGAAGTGTCCCATTTTCATGTGTAGAGCCTCTGATGATGCCCCCTACATCTTACTGCCCCTTGCGCCCTCAAAGATATGGAAAATATAACTGGGACCTTACTGCTGTCGTCTTGTCCTGCAAAAACATCGCCAAAGTTAGAGAACCATTATTAATTTATGTCAGGTAGTTGTTAGGTCTGAGTGTGCATAGATGCCTCTTGCATCTGGAATCTGAAAGTTGTTAAAAGCATTGGGCAGCGGTCATTCTTTCCATATATCTCAGACAAATTGTTGGACGTAAAGGCTGAAATATTGTTTTTATCTCTCCATTCGGTTAATCTAACAAAACATAACCGTAAATGGATTTTCCCCCTTTCCATGACAATATAAAGCTGCCTGAGGTCTTCACGGAAATCTAGAAGTGGGAAACCACAGAACCAGCTAATACATTACCAGAGTACTGGATAATAGAGGCAAAGGACAGGTGGAGAATCTGGCTATGATGCATTAGTCTGCCGCTGCATGTCTCTGACTCAGTAAAATACTGGTGATGGCCCATGGAAAATTGAGTTAAACCTCCCCTCTATCATATTACTCAGAATATTTATACTAATAACAAGCCATTTAACTGCTGATTTGCTGTCTTTTGCCACCTGAACGAAATATTTTAATTTAAATATTGACTTGGCTTCTCTGATGGAATAACCAGCTTCTGGGATTTCTTTAAACACACTCCTCCTTGTCATCAAACCCATGGGGAACTCCATTGGTTGTGTCAGGCCCCCACATGAGAGGGAACCTTGTGGGCCCCCACCACTTTCACCAAAGAAGCGCCTCCTTTTTAGACGAAAGCACAAGGGGAAGAAGAAAATGGTCTTGGAAAAGGCTGACTTTGAGCACCAAAGAATTCTTTTGGCAGAAAAGGAGGAGGGGGATATTAACTGTGAGGAAATGCCTTCACCTATAGAAACAGCAGACTTGGATTGCATCAGGGCCCAGACCCTTGCAACAGTGCCTGACACCCAGTTGATTCATTCCAAAAACTATTTGCACGGTCGCACTTTTTCCCCTGGTTCTCTGAGTGCAACAATACAGAAACATCTGGATAGCAAACTGCATGAAGTGTCTCCCAAGCCCAGTCCAGCATGGAGAGGAGTCTTCTGTCTTCCAGGGGAAGAAGACACTGTTAGTTCCATCATTGATGTTTCGATCATCCCAAGCCAAACAGCAACGGACGTGCCGGCGAACACAATCCCAACCGTAGGATGTATCACTCCAGGTGGAGGACGGGTGTGTCGCGTTAAGGAGAAGGTTCAAGGGGTTTTAGAGAAACCTTGGATTCTTAAACAAAAGAAAGAGAAAAAAGACATAAATAAGGTCGAGTTGGACAAAAGAGAGTGTGGGAACATCAAATTGGGAGTAAGTCATACACTCTTAGACAGAGAGCGCAAAGATGTCGTCCATATCCGTGAGGTGGATGGTAAACTCTGTGTTGTAAAAACAGTGTACCCCAGTGATTTTGGATCTCCAGTTTGGAATAATGAGAGCCAGAACCAGGGGGATGTCAACAAAGACCTTTATGTACCTCGACGGGCCACAGGAAACATCATCAAAGTAGAGTTGCCTGAAGAGGAGGCTGCTAGATCCATTATATATTCCCGGGGACTACTTATGTCGTCTGACCACACTCAGGAGACAGAGTTCAGTTTGGATGCTCCAGATCATGCACAGGAATTGTGTCTGTTGGAGTCGGGCTATGCCAGCGATCTACCGCTGACCTCTCCAGAGACAGCAGGTACCACTCCTTGTCAGACAGACTGGGGAGGACTGACTGGTAGCTCTTCAGAGAGATTGGACTCCATGATCGAGAGTCCCTTATCTATGCAGCTACGGCCAGATGTTGAATCCCTGCCACAGGTTTGCCTCTTCTTTGCCTCCTTCCTGTCAGTTCGCGCTGCCAACTCTCTTACAGTGGTATGAGAAAGTTTGGGCACCCTTGACAATTGGCATTATTTTTATTCACCAATCATTGGGTGTTTTAATTCACAACTTAATTTTGATATATCAAATAACTGATGAACACAATCATATTTCAGCAGTGAAATGAGGTTTATTGGGTTAACAGAAAATGTGCAATATGCCCCAAAACAAAAAAAGGCCTGTGCATAAATTTGGGCACCTTAATAGAAAAATCATATTAGTGTTTAGTAGAGCCTCCTTTTGCAAAAATAACAGCCTGTATGAGTGTCTGGATCCTGGATGATGGTATTTTGGCCCATTCCACCTGGCAAAACCTCTGCAATTCAGTGATGTTTGAAGGATTCCGAGCATGGACAGCCTGCTTCAAGTCATCCCACAGAGATGGCCATTCCAACACATTGTACTTGTTTCTCTGCATGAATGCTCGGGTAGATTTTGAGCAATGTTTGGGGTCATTGTCTTGTTGAAACACCCATCCCCGGCGCAACTTCAACTTTGTGACAGACTCTTGAACATTATTCTCAAGAATCTGATGATACTGAGTGGAATCCATGCGACCCTCAATTTAAACAAGATTCCCAGTACCAGCACTGGCCACACAGCCCCAGCATGATGGAACCTCCACCAAATTTTACTGTGGGAAGCAGGTGTTTTTCTTCGAATTCTGTGTTCTTTTGCCGCCATGCATATCGCCTCTTGTTGTGACCAAACAATTCAATTTTTGTTTCATCAGTCCACAGTATCTTATTCCAAAATGATATTGGGTTGTCCAAATGTTCTTTCGCATACCTCAGGCGACTCAGTTTGTGGCGACTATGAAGAAAAGGCTTCTTCTGCATCACTCTTCCGTGCAGCCTTTCCTTGTGCAAATTGTGCTGTATCATTGACCGATGCACAGCAACACCGTCTGCAGCAAGATATCCTTGCAAGTCTTTGGAGGTGGTCTGTGGGTTGTTTTTAACCATTCTGACCATCCTTCGTCTTTGCCTCTGCAATTTTTCTTGGCCTACCACTTCTGGGCTTAACAAGAACTGTGCCCGTGGCCTTCCATTTCCTCACAATGTTCCTGACAGTGAAAACTGACAGCTGGAATCTTTTGGACAGCTTTTTGTAACCTTTCCCTAAACCATAATGCTGGATAATCTTGGTTTTGAGGTCATCAGAAAGTTGTTTTGAGGCTCCCATGTTCCAGCTCTTCAGAGGAGCGTCAAACAGAATGAGAACTGGCATTTGGCCACCTTAAATACCTTTTGTCATTATTTTATGCACCTGTCAATTAAGTTCAAGGCTTAATGAGCTCACCAAACCAATTTTGTGTGTCCAATTATCTTGTGATGACTGGTTACAGGCCATCAAAGCAACAAAATGACAAGGGTGCCCACATTTTTGCACAGCCTATTTTTTACATTTGATTTAATTTCATACAATTGCATACTATGAATACTTAAAATCTGTGTTTGGAAATCAAGCTAACACTTGGCTCTTATGGGCAAATGAAGGACATGCCACCAAGATAAGTTTGTGTGAAGTCAGAGTCCATTATTACACAACCTCAGAGGGGGTGCCCAAACTTTCTCACACCACTGTAGCTTTTTATTTTGTTTGAGCTGTCCTTTAATGTAAAATAAATTACAGAATGATTATTCAACAATGTCCCCTCCCTTTGCCATTTATCTATGAACCTTTGAGAAATTTTTAAAAAGAGTAACTGAGTCAGGCATCAGAATATTGGATTATGCTTTGTTATGTTTGCAGGGTTTTCATGTGACAAACATGCAGTAATCATGCAGTAATCATGCAGTCATCTCAGAGTATTTTTAGAAATTGAACTGGCAGTTGACATTTAACTTTGGCAAATACTAAGTTCTTACTATGTGATGACAAAATCGTTTTCCAGGCCCCTTTGGGATCGGTGTGATTAATATATCCTGTCATTGAAGAAGTAACACACATCAATCCACCAAAAAGTCAGCAGTGCTCTCTTAATTTCATCTGTTATGTATGTTTCCGATTGGTCTAATCCGTGTCGCACATCTTCCTCGTGTCACATTGTTAGATCTTATTAAATCTATCAGTGTGTGAGTTCTGTGTTGTGTAGCTAAGATGAAATGCTCCGCAGCTAACGATAGCCCTACTGCACATGCTGCAGTGAAATCTTAAAACTAGTTAAAAATATACCGTAATATAGCTTCTTGTCAGCTATTTGGGAGCAAATGCATAAATGAATGGTTCTGTACTGATACTCAGAGGAATGTGTAACTTGTCAGTGTAGGTTTTGGGAAGAGGTTCATGAATTCTTATTTGTGTGTTATCAGTCCCTGGAAATGACAGGTTCCCATTATTTCTGCCATTTCCCAGAGTCCAATCAACTCTGCACACATTGTTTTTATCTGCCCCCCCCTTCCGTTCTGTTACATTGGCCTGCTTGAGTTTCCTTTTTTAAACCACATACATTTTTACTCCTATCATCTAACAGTAACAGAGGACATAAGAAATTCCTATTTATGAGAGGAAAGAGTTACTTCATTTGAGGTTGTGCCCTCTTCCTCTTAATATAACCTTAGTTGTTGCTATTTACTGATCATTCAAAAGCACCCAGTGTATTTAAATGAGTTTTTTTTTCCTGTGCATAGTGGTTGAATTTCCTGGGAGGGCTTAAACCATGCTTTCTATTATAATACTTCCCTATATTCACACTGCCGCAATTAAATATGAATGGGGTACAAGAGAACCAGACATGCATCATACTTAGCTCATGTTCAATTGTAATGCACCCCATAATTTAGAGCACAAGTTATAGCAACATGGGCATATATAATCTAAATTTATTCAGGGATCTATGCGGGGGGATTTTTTTCTACTAAAGTTCATGAGTTCATAAATGAATTCATTTTTTGCCCATAACATAATGTCCATGCGGACACTAAGACAAAAGCTCAGTATTTTAAGAATATTCTTGAGTCTTGTATACACATTTATTCCCATATTTTTGGCTCATGGTCTGACACGCTTTATGATGTGGATTCCCGTGGACTATTCATTTGTATATTGTTGATGAAAGTGTACTTCACATTCCACATCCGGTCCAAATGTACATGGATACAATGCCAGCAACAATGTAAGCTTTTTTCATGGCATCGCTTTATAACGTTACATTAGGCACTTAACCACAGAAATCTGCCACCATCAATGACAGCGCCCAGAAATGATCCTGTTAAATAAAGTAAGATAAATGATTATGTTATATGTACATCTTGATCCCCTGTGTGTAGAATTTTTAAAGTTTGTGTCCTAGTCATAGATCCGTTCAGTACTCCTTCACCTTGAAACTTAAAGGCTGCTGCAGCCTCTGCAGTGCTGCAGCAAACCACCAAGCACTTTTTATATGCAGCTGCCATCACTTGTAACGTTCCTCTTTGCACCAGCGGCAGCTGTCATTAATGTCGGCTTGGGTTTAGCGCTGCACATCTCTCTTGCACACGAGTCATGTAAGTCAATGTCAGGATTGTATACCAAGAGTTAATGTGCTTTCTTTGTTGGTTTGTGTAATATACAGTGTGAGTGCCACATTGTTGAGACTTGGGGAACACAGAATATATTTAAAAGCATATTTTATTTTTGCATCAATCTGAGATCAAAACCATCCGCCATAAGGGATTTCATCCTCCCGCCAATAATTTTTTGGTTGTTGGGATAAATAAATGAAAAGAAAAATTCAAATAGAGCTAGCTAGTGCCAAGAATGTCACTTTACATGCATTATTAACCTTACTGGTCTTAATTATACTGAAACTTCTTTTTACTACACCTGTGGGCCTTAAACAATCCATGTGGTTCTTCTAGCCTTCATACATGGCCCTTCCAAACGCACCTTTAGTATGAGCGGAAAAAATGTAAGGGAAGGGAGTGAATGGTAAAAGGGTTAAATCAAAGTTAGTAAGAAATACAACAATAGCTGTGAGTTTGTGACTCAGGATTTTATGCAGTCAGGTCTGAACTAACCTTTTCATTTTTTGGTTGTATCAGATAAGATTAGAAATTATGTTTTTGCTCTTTTTTTGGATTAAAGGTTTCATTTTGAGATCATTTCCCCCTAATACCCTTGATCCAAATAGATACCGTTTTCTAGTAACATGTTGGCCTGTGTGCATTCCAAAAGATCCATAATAGATGAAGCTAATATGATAGGAACATAGTTTCATTTGGCAAAACCAGGATTGCATTTTGACATGTCTGATTTCTCATTTCACTCTATTTCTCTACAGATTTCAGAGATTTATGTGAGTGGCGAGTCCAGTGACCTCAGTGCCAAAGAGAAGCTACTAATATGGAGTCAGCAGGCAACAGAAGGCTACCCTGGCCTCCGCTGTGCCAACTTCACTTCATGCTGGAGCGATGGACGCATGTTCAACGCTCTTCTGCACAGATACAGGTCAGATAGCTAGCATAGCTATAATGACTGTATTGTTTTATCAAAATTGATCAATTTCTATTAATTAATGAATGCATTACAAGCCATCTTGTGCACGACTTTTAGGCCAGACCTGATTGACATGGAAATAGTGTCACAGCAAAGTAATCAGGAGAACCTTGAGCAAGCCTTTGAGATTGCTGAGTCGCTAGGGGTGACCAGGCTGCTGGATGCTGAGGGTGAGGCATTCAATCAGAATCCATTACTTACTAATGTTCTGATGACTTACTAATGTTCTGATGCAGTGTTTTAGGCTATTGCACTATTTTACTTGGTGATTCAGAGACTGAATCAGTTTATGTCCAGTGTTTTTATATATAAAACTATAAACGGTAAAATTTTCAAGAAATACAATATATTTACACATCTTTCGTTGACTGCAGTATAGCTGTTGAAATAATGCCAAAATAAATCTTGTGGTTTGTTTACTTTCACACCACAGACAGTCCAAGGGTATAATTTCAATTGTATCATTTGTATGGAATTGATTCAATCATAGAGAGTACTTTAATCAAAGTTAACACTGAAATCCAGGGTTTAAAGCACAGTGTATCCTAGTAACAAGGATCTTGCTAGTCCCATGTTGATATTTCCCCAAATTTGATGACAACTGTCAATAATTATCAGGTCATTAATTCAGATATTTTAACCTTCACCTGACCCTTTTATATTAGGTTTGGATTAAATCTTAAAGGCAATTCATTGTCTTGATACAAGGTTATGATTAAAAACATTATTTTTCTAAACAGATGTGGATGTTCCATCTCCTGATGAGAAGTCAGTCATTACCTATGTCTCCTCCATCTATGATGCCTTTCCCAAAATCCCTGAGGGAGGAGAAGGCATTTTGGTAAACGTAGGTGTCATTCTCCTGCACTCTTCACACCACTTCAACTCTACACTCATTTTTTGTACAACATTTTTTGCCTATCATGGCTATGGATTAAACTGCTAATAATATGCAGCTGAGTACATCCCCACAGCCAATACACCTGGAATTTATAAATTTACTTTCATCAGTTTAGGCATTATCATGTTTGCGCTGTCACAAACGTACTGAAAAACACTGTAGTAAACAAAGGGAAGCAACAGTGAAGGTAGCAGTGATAGAAGGTTGCAGAAGTGTTGAAAAGCAGCGCTGCCCCTATTTTCACTTCAATTTTCCAGTGTTTTTCAAAGTATACATACAAACATACAAATGCAGACTCAACACATTTGAACTCAGAGGGGCGTTTTTGGCTGAGGTGGCAGATTACAGTGCAGTGATGACAGTCATGTCAACGGAAAGACACCACATTTGATCAGAGCAAGAGCTGATAAAAATACCAATCTATTGAAGGGTCATCTGACCTGAAGGTAAATGCTTACTATATTTTTCCCCATGTACTACAAAAACTAGACATTAGTTGGTGTTAGTGGGGTTTTTGTGGCTGGTGGGAAATAGGGTATAAAGTATACTAGCAACACATTAACATAACAGTTTGGTTGAAATCTGTAAATTTCCTTTGTTTCCTCTTCTCTGCCACCAGGAGGTGGACAAACGTTGGTCAGAGTACCAGTCCAGGTTCTCCTCTCTGGTCCAGTGGAGTCACCAGCATACGGCCAACATGGCTAACAAAAACTTTCCACAAAACCCTGCTGAACTCAAGGTGAGCATCCAGTATTAAAGGCCATATCTTAATTATTATCATTAGTAGTAGTATCCCATTCTTATTGTTAATAATATTCTAGCACATCTGGAGCAGTAGAACAGACGCTGGTTCATGCAAAGAGGCTGACATTACATATGGTTTACCTGTGCTAACTTTGTTTGACTTTATGTTGTAACCTCTTTCCTCCCTCAGGCACTTTACAATGAATATGTCCATTTGAAAGAGACAGAGATTCCTATAAAAGAAGTGGAGAAAGCTCAGATTGAACATCTCTACAAATTGCTGGAGGTGAGCAAGGGCCACTATATGATGGGGACTTAAAAAAAAAGCACACCGTGGTCTAATTTAGCTCAAGGTTTTTGTTGTTGACAGTGCTACAAACTGTCTAGTTTAATTTCTGATGGTTGCTTCACTATCTCTATTTAGCTTTTATTACTGTATTTGATTCTGTGATGGAACTTATGACCACTCATACATGAATAAATTTGGTATAATGGAAGAAATTTTAGTCATAATTATTTATTGTGCATGCAGATTTACGGACAGATGGTGGTTTAACAAATGTAAAATACCTATATGTGATGTGTGTCCAGATGTGGATAGAGTTTGGTCGTATTAAGCTTCCTCAGGGCTTCCATCCCAATGACTTGGAGGAAGAATGGGGTAAACTCATCCTGGAGATGCTGGAGAGAGAGAAAGCTCTGAGGCCAGCTGTGGAGAGGTGAATGCATGCACACAAGAAGAACAAAGTCACCAGACAGCACAGAATGACTTCAGACTCTTTGACGGTTCAAATGTCCAGCTGAATGTCTTTGACTGTCTTCTGTGTAGGACTTTAGTTTCTTTAGTTGCTATGTTTGTGTGTTTTGCGTTTTAGGCTAGAACTGCTGCTTCAGAGAGCCAATAAGATCCAAAACATGGCCCTGGAATGTGAGGAGAAACTCACTCTCGCGAAGAACACCCTACAGGCTGTGAGCATTCTTCTTATGTCTGTCAAAAGTTCTCTCTGTTTAACCTTTTACACACACCCACAGGTTCCTACGTGATGCCTCAAATTATCAAATCATCCTGTGCTTTTTAAGAACTGCAACTTTTTTGGTTTTTCTTTCCTTCATCCTCAGTGACTCAGTGTTACTGATTTAGAACACATCTTTTCTCCTGTGTCCAGGATATGTCTCGAATAGAGAATGGTGAGTCTGTGCAATGTGAAAGAGAGCTGGCTTGCTACCTGCAGGACTGTGAGGCTCTCAACCAGCATCTCAATCAGGAGCTGAAAGTCCTCCGAGATGAAAAATATTACCAAGTGGATCAGCTAGCATTCAGGCAAGTTTGCAGTGATTAATTACTAGTTTGGTTTAATCAGAGGAAGAATATTCGAAAAGATCTTAAATAGTAACTGAATGTACTTTAATCACTTGGTATATAACAAATATGCATTACCGTTTCAGTAGTATGTTGACCAAGTTGGGAAATTGAACCTGTCTGATCTTTTTTCCCCTCATCAGAGTGTCCTGCCTTCAGGAGGAGCTGGTCTCCTTTAGACTGCAGTGCTCCAGCATCTACAGGAAAGGTCACTTCTCGCAGTCTCTAAGCAGCACAGGGGCAGAACACACCAGCCAGAGAGCCATAGATGGTGGACTCACACTGGGACAAACCCTAATAGGAACTATGGGAGCAGTTGGTGCAGCACTCCTGCGGCGGCCAATGGCTCGATCCCAGCTGGTTGCCATGTCTTCCTCAGAAGATGAAGGGAGCTTGAGGTTCATCTACGAACTACTTGGATGGGTGGAGGAGACACAGGTCGGTCTTTCCCAGACATTTAGGGAAACAACTCAATGTTCTCTTTATCTTCAGGAGGCTCATTATTTTGCTGCCCTAAATAGTTAAAGGTTGTATCAGCGATGCGATGTCACTCTTGTTGAAAGGACAGCCAGGGCAGAGCCGTCTGGCCCCTTACCTTCACCAGCTCTAAACACAACCGGTGCTGAAATCCAATCCTGATTGGTTGAAACATTTTGTCGTGGTTTGGTTCACAACAGTTTGTGACTGTTTCTCAGAGCTTTTAGGGATAGTAGTTTTGTCTGCACTGACTGGTTCTCTCATGAGACAAGCTGCTAACAGTTTGAGAGAAAGAATCTCCTGTTAGTGAGCAATTCTTTCATTTCAAATAAAATCGTTGATTGCCCCTTTAAGCTTTGTGTCCACTGATAGCACATTTCAGTCTGTTAAAATACTCGAGCATAGAATTTTACAAAGTAGGCATATTTGAAGTGAATGTAGCTGCAGAAATGATCCTACAAAAGACTACAACGGTGCTTTAAAGAAGAAAGTACCCAAGGCAGACATTTAGGAAAGGGTCTTATTGACATGATTTCACAAACTGCAAAGACATGCACAACATGGCAAATGGACTCTAATTATATACTGCCTTTGTGGTCCGCTTAATCTAGGGTATGACACCCCATCATTTTCATTTAAGAGAAAAGAGGTCCCTTAAAGGACTGAAAGCAATGCTTCCCTATCAACTTATCAATTAATTAAATGATGAGCAATCGGTTGAACAATAGATGTGTTGGTGTGTCTTGTTTGAGTTGTGTTGACCTTTACTTCTGCGTGATTCAGGAGCTCCTGGAGCAGGCTGAATGGGGTGCAGACCTTCCCACCGTGGAAAATAACTTGCAAGAGCACAACAACATACACACTGCAGTGAAAGAACTAATGAGCAGTGTACAGGAGGCACGCACCTACGAGGTAAACACACACACACGCACTCTCACAATTGTCATCAGTAATAAAATACTCCTGTCCTTTCCTTCAGGCTAAAGTTTCTCCAAACTACAAGATCAGTTATTCGGATACCCTGGCCAAACTGGAGCACCAATATTGCAAATTACTGGTCAGTCATTTAAATGTGCTTCCATACTACACAGTTTGATGTTTACAAAACATAAATGTTCTTTATTCCTGGAAATCTAAGCATTGTGTCCATTTGAATTGACCTAACTGCTTACTTGTTTTATCAATTTACACGTTATAAAGGGGTACTTGTTGTTGAAGCTCCATTATGATTGAAGATACATAAAGGAAACATCTTTTTATAGTATTATCTAAGCTTAATGCAGTTGATACCTTTTAACTTACACTCTCTTCCCAACTTTTTTAATGTAGTGCTATATTCTGGTTGTCCATTAAAATCTTGTATTTTTGTAAACAAAAAAACATGCTGATCAGCATGATGATGATGATGTTTGTTTGTGTGTGTGGTTACCGTAGGAACATTCGTCATGGCGCCTACAGAGCTTGGAGAGCCTGCACGGCTTTGTGGCACGCTGCACAGAGGAGCTGATCTGGCTCAACGAGAGGGAGGAAGAGGAGATTTCCTTTGACTGGAGCGACAATAACCCCAACTTGAGTGCCAAGAGAGAGCTATACAGCGTACGTAGACATTAAAAGGGCAGATGTGGATTAAATTGACCAGCTTCTGTGAATTCCTCTTTTGTCAACACTCACACTCAACATTTATGTAAATGTAAATTAATTTCTATACTTAAGCATATGTAGGATCTCCACATTAAAATCAAAATAAAAGTTAAATGTAGATACAGAAGTTGCATTCTAATCTTGAAATCGGCTTTCCATTTTCCCCAAACATGCGATGTTTAAAGGAGATGAAGTTAGAGTTGGATGCAAAACAAGAGGCCATGCAGTCCCTACAGGAAACAGCCCATCATCTCTGTCAGGAGAACCATCCTGCCAAACAGACTGTAGAGGTACGTTTCTGCTTCAGTCATCCTGAATAAGCCTCTTCGGAAAAGTCAACACTGACTTGTTTCTTAATGGAGCTTTTGCATTTTTCTTTCCCGTGACTTTGACTATTATTTGTCACGGGGACACAATGGGCCAAGGCAGGGTATTATCTGTTATTTTTGATTTTAAATATACTTTGTATCAAATGTAAATGGACAGTAGGATAAATTTTAACTTTTAACCAACAGAAGCTGAGAAATGATAAGACAGATACTTTTGAACCATCATCTTACAAGCATCATCTTACCAGCATCTTAAAAATAACACTAATTGTTTTTCTTTGTACGCTGTCAGGCATACAGTGCAGCCCTGCAGACACAGTGGCAGTGGGTGAACCAGTTGTGTTTGTGTGTGGAGGAGCATATGAAAGACAACAGTGCATACTTCCAGGTGAAATAAAGAATCTACATCAAAACTGTTTTTCTAATGAGCTGAAATCCCAACTGGCCAATCTTTCCGTTTCTTTTCCTAATTTCTATGCGGGCTGTAATTCTGAAGGTTTTGTCACCTTTTCTTTCAATTAAAACAGAAAGATTTACCATCATCTGCAGAATTCAGTCATTCTTTGTCTTCTGTTTCCTCTTAGTATACAAGTGATGCCCGAGAATGTGAGTCCTACCTGCGTCAGCTGCAAGACACCATAAAGAGACAATACACCTGTGATAAGAACAGCAGACTGAGCAAGCTGGAAGACCTGCTGCAGGACTCAATGGTATGGCAGATTATACAGTAGATACATGATGATGACGTTACATTTTATTACTTTTTAGTATGTTGAGAAGAAATCTCACATGAATCGGCTATCAGCTGCACACGAACACACACATGTCCACATTGTCCTTGAATAGATAGGACAAGGACAGAGCTAGGAAAACCATACCACACCATTGTCTCACACCAAGACAAATCGTCCCAATGATCAACTGTCGAAAATGTATTTGATTGTAAGCTTCATCTCCTGTTTATGAGCTCGGCATGCCATAAAGTGACAGTTAGTGGCCATAAAGTTTTGTGCTTATTAGTATTTAGAAAGTTAATATGTTAAGATTCTAAACTCAATCTAGTTATTGTTAACATTTATGATGCCAACAATTTTAAAATTAGCATCATTAAAGGCAATATTTATATATTTCTATTAAGATCAACAACAACGTATTGGATAACAGACTAGTTAATTCATTAAAAGATATCTAAAATCCATCAAAGCAAGGTGACAGAATCCTTGTTTGATAGTGTCTTGATTCCATTTGTCTACAGGAGAAGGAACAGCTGATTGAATATCGGAGCACTGTGGCCAGCTTAGTGGGTCGAGCCAAGACTGTAGTGCAACTCCGTCCCCGCGGCGCAGAGAACATCCTGGGAAGCACAACCCTCATTAAAGCCATCTGTGACTACAGACAGATAGAGGTAAGAGAGGCTTTATGTTCTGTATTCAGTGAATGTGTTTTTGATGTTTGTGTAAGTGGACATAGTTACGGATAAATGCAGCTCTCTCTGGTAGCAGCTCAACACTGACCTCATTATCCTATTGTCTCTATCCTCACCTTCAACCACGCCCTGTCCGCCCTGCACTCCCTCTCCAACTTCCTACTGATGAGAACATACACTAGGCTGAGACGTTCTTCCCAGCCTAGGTGCCCTATACCGATTTCACAAATATGTTATTACCGTTGCTTATGAAAAATAAAATTGGCCTAAAAAAATAGATATTTTTTTTCAATCAAGGTTCAGAGATTTTCTAGTAATTTGTGATTTCAATCACAGCGGTCCCCCTTCATGTGATATATCATATATTGTTGGCTAAAGAAAGGCCACAAATAGGATGAATTGATTAAAGATTTAACTTTTTACATTTTTCCTCTATCATCAAAAAAGCAGAGCTGTGTCATTTTATTGTTGACACTATGTGAGGAAAGCTTTGCTTATTTTGCACTTGTAAAAGTCTGTTGTTCTATGCATTTTCTGTTTGGTCACTGCCATTTTGTGTAGCATAAAAAAAGAAATGCTTAAAATCTTCTGCTACTACCTCATCCTCTTAGCTGTGAAGTCCTGAGGAAATCAATCAAATCATACGTCTGTCTCATTGGTCTCATCTAAGCTTAGTTAGATCCTGTGTCAGATCCCACTGGGTCACTTCCTCCAAAGGACGCTATTTAATTACTTGCAGAAAAAAAGTTACCAATATACTTGTATGTAAAAGCGAACAACTGGATAAGTTTCAAGATGAACAAAGTAATCTTTCTCTACTTCACTTTCCTTTCCCGTTCTCTCCATACCCTCATTGACCTTGTTTTGTTCTCACACCCTCTCCCTCTTCTCCTCCTCTCGTCTGTCGGCTGGGCTGGCAAGACAAACGTTCAGGTATAGCTGCCTATATTCTCCCTCTGTCACCTCAGTCTCTTAGACTGCTGCTCTTTTACAGGCTGATTTTAGATTTTACTGTCGGTAATGTGGTTGCTGTCGAGATCTACCAAATCATTTTGAATTCCAATTTCAAATAATAAAAAAGTAACATTAGATTTCTGAATGTTTCTAAAAGTTGAGGTATTTATTGTTTTGTGACACTAGTGTTCATAATTCCTTATTTTGAATGCGCTTATTAATAAATTAATGAATTGCCAATCATTATTGCATTTATGGAGCTGAGCTGAATTCAGTCTGTGACTCTGATTGCTCATTTACTCAGTCAGACAGTAACACGTCACATGCTTAAATTTACATTTCATTTGTTTGTCGTATGTGCATAGTTAGCATGTGTGAGCTGTGGTTGGGATGGTGGTAAAGCATTAACCCATAACTCTACAGCCCTAAAAGCTGACCACACACTACCGACCTTGCCTTCTATGTAGTTCAGGGATTATTTTTAGGTTCATGCTGAAATCTTTTTGCAGCCAAAATATTTAATGTTCTAAAATTCTACTAACTTCAAATTTTTGTGTTGCATTAGGTGTTCTTTTGGGTTTTTTGTTGGTTTGCCATTTTTGTGTCTGTTTAATCTTAATTATAGTTTGATTTCTTCCCCATCTGTCTTTTGTTTTCATCTGCCTTAACCCCACAACAACCTTTTTTTCCCCATCCTGTTTTTTCATGTTGTCTTCAATATTTCTCCATTAATCTCCATCTCACTCATTTCCATTCATTTTTTACATCTGTCTGCTCTTAGATCACCATAAATAGGGGTGAGGAGTGTGTGTTGCAAGACAACTCTCAGAGGACCAAGTGGAAGGTGATCAGTACCACAGGGAATGAAGCTATGGTGCCCTCAGTGTGTTTCACTGTCCCACCTCCTAACCTGGAGGCCATCAGTGCAGCCAACAGGTAGCTTCTTTAAATGCATCGTGGGAATCTAGTAAGAGTGCAGTTTGAATCATCATTAAACTAAATCGGTGTCATATTTAAAAAAATGTTTTTGTGCTGAAACAATAGCTACAATAAGATTACTGTAGAAGCAACTGTTCATATGGAAAAAAAATAGTGAAATTGTTGAAAGTATGCCAGTAATTAAAAACTAACATTCCCTTTTTTGCTCATGTTAATGTGAATTGAACTCTTGATCAGCACATGTCTGTAACCTCTTAAATACAGGTTTTTCTTGCATTTATTCAGTCTCTCACTTTTCTTTTGCTTCAACATTTTTCTCCTTGTTACTGTAGATATGTTTCACGAAAAGTTAATGGAAGTGGAAGAGGTTTGAGGTTGGGAGTCACAATAATAATTAATAGCTTTTGTGTGTGTGTGTGTGTGTGTAGGGTAGAGCAGTTGTACCAGAAGGTCATGTCTCTGTGGCATCAACAACATGTTAACATGAAGAGTGTTGTGTCTTGGCATTACCTGCTTAAAGACATCAGAAATATCTCTGGATGGAATGTGGACACGGTATGATCATGTGTAGATTTCATTGGTTCATCAGTATTATTTTCTTCCATTTTACTTATCCTACTGTCACCCTGTCCAACATTCAGGTACGCTGTCAGTCTCCTGCAGAACGTCAGGAGGTGTTGACTCACTTAGAGTCCCACTTGGCCGACTTCCTGGCTGACAGCAAAGAGAGCACACTGTTCACCCCAGGTGATAGGCGACAACTGGAAGAAGATGCTGAGCAGGCCCAACAACATTGTCAGAAGCTTGTGGTCAACATGGAGACTGGTGAGACTTGATGGATGCACAGTCACCTGCAGAACAGACGTATTTTCCAATTTCTTCAGGTAATGCTGAATATAATGTGTTTTTTAAATAATGTTTTCCAGTGGAAAAGGACGAGTCAGTGTCTCGTGCATATCTGTCAGAGCTGCAGAATATCACACTTCATCTAAAAGAGGCTGAACAGAGACTGATGACAGCAATTGAGACTCCAGGCCGCCCGTCAGCTGATGGAGCTGACGTCACTCTTCAAATTGAAGCACAAAAGGTAGGTTTGAGCGCCACCTGTTGGCTGAAACTAGCAAAAACGCTGCCCTTTGAACGTTATGATTAAATAAATACAAATACTAATTACATTCAGGTTTGATAACGGATGTACTTCTTGTATGAAAAAGAATTGTGTTTATTTGCTAAACCTTTATAATCTAATTTTTTTTTAATACTAGGATGAATACATACAATCCTGGCAATTATCTCATTATAAGAAAAACTAAATAAATTCAGTCCTGTAATCAGGGCACATACAATCCCATAAGTTTTCCTTAATGTGTTCAATAATTTGATGATGAACATAATTAGGTAATTTGATATTGCATGTATTTTTGTATATTATTTTTCTTATTTAAAATGCCACAAAACATACGGACAAAAATTCTAGTAAAATACAGTCTTGCAAAAAAAACAGCATCTTCTTAAAATGCAATGAGGTGGATAAATCAGACAATTGCACTTCCTTAGAAATCAAACAAATTAGTTTCATCCCTGACCCCACAAATATATTAATGACGTGGCAATTTGCTTGTAGGTTCTTTTGTTATCAGTTTTTAATGTGATTAATGACGTAATACAATTTGATGTCAGTTCCTGCAGGATTCATTTTTAATTGTCTAAATATTTAAGATATGCTCTCA
Organism: Takifugu rubripes; assembly: GCF_901000725.2. NCBI lineage: Eukaryota > Metazoa > Chordata > Actinopteri > Tetraodontiformes > Tetraodontidae > Takifugu > Takifugu rubripes. The sequence goes on along the minus strand of NC_042296.1, from coordinate 680,760 downwards.
ATTGCTTGTACCTTTCTCATGCTTGTCATTTAGAAACTGCAGTCAGAGCTTGGTTCTCTGTGCGCCACTTTGGGTGACCTATCTGGTCGTTGCATTAGTTTCTTTGAGGAGAAGCCGACATCTTCCAGCATCCCTGCTCTCCGGTCTGAACTCAATTATACCATGGAAAAGACAGACCAGCTGCACAATTTGTCATCTGTATACCTAGAAAAGTTAGTGAGGTTCCTTTGCCCTTTTATAATCTAAATTAATAGTAATAAAATCTTGCTCTCCTTCTAACATTGTTTTATTTCCTCAGGTTAAAAACAATAGACATTCTGCTCCACAGCCTAAATGAAGCAGAGAGCCAAGTCAGGAAAAATGAGAGCAGGCTAAGTGAAGAAGATATTGTCCCTGCTGACATCACAGCCATTAAGAGCCTCAGGGATCAGCTAGGGGTAACAAAACCACTGACACATAATCATCAGAGAAAGAGAATCACTGTCAGAGTTCTTCATCTTTTGGTTTATTTATTTATTTATTTTTAGAAGTGGCAGGCTGAGCTTGCCGAGCACGAGGACATCGTTCACACTCTGCAGTCTCGTGTAGATCGTGCCAAAGAGGTCGGTTCCCAGCTCAACAGACTCCACCCGGATCGCAGCCCGGAGCTGGAACGCTATCAGGAAAGAGCCAGTCAGATTGCAGAGAGGTGGAATGGAATCAAGAGACAGATGGAGACAAGGTGGGGCAGTTAAATTGCCTTTTTATCGCATGTGTTTGCATCTATCTATCTAAGTATTTGTATCATTGATTGAGAGACACCAGCGTTAAGAGTCTGAGTCTGCAACCACAGGAAATATTTTTGTATGTTATGTCCTTCTGAAATTGGGTTTGATTGCAGACGTACTGATCTGGAAGCTCTGGGTGCCGCCTTGAAGCATTACAGAGATGGCCACTCTGATCTCATCAACTGGATCGAAGACACAACCCAAAGACAGGAAAATACACCACCTGGACAGACGGACAGCCGGGGACTTTCTGAACAACTGGCCCAGCAGACAGTTAGTATCAGTGGTTATAACAGGCTGCTTAGGCCTATGAATGGGGTAACTGAATGATATGGGTCGATTCTGACAATTTGAATTTCATCATAATTACAATTCTTGAATTTCTCTTAGGCCTTAGTAGCCGAGATTGAGCAGAACCAGATCAAACTAAATGAGTGTCAGACTCACTCCAAACAGTACTGCACCTTAGTAAAGGTAAGAAATTGTTTCTGCTTTTTTTAAATAATATGTGCAGACTGAATACACATTCATCGTAAATTCAGATGGTCTTTCAGCACATTGTTACGCAAATGTTAAAAAGCAAGCAGAAATCATTAATGGTTTCTTTTGAAAACACCCTTCTCCAGTTATTTTCCTCTTTTGCTATTGTTCCTTTGTGATCTGTAGGATTATGAGCTACAGCTAATGACCTACAGAGCCTTTGTAGAATCTACACACAAATCCTCTGTCAAGAGGAGGAGGATGCACTCTTCCTCTGACGCAATCACTCAGGAGGTAAAACTTTCTCTTATGCATTGACAAAAGACGGCTTATGCTGTTTTGAATAACATTTGATTGTAATTATTTTGGTTATACCTCCACAGTTTATGGATTTACGTACACGTTACACGGCTTTGGTGACCTTTACAACCCAGCATGTAAAGTACATCAGTGATGCACTGAGAAGATTAGAAGAAGAAGAGGTGGGACTATGACTGGGCTTGTTCATGCTATTATCCAACATGTTTAACAGTTTCAAGGTTTGACTGGTATCTTGGAACATTTTGGCTGTGTACAGAAAGAAGTGGAGGAGGAGAAGCAGGCCAGAGTGGACCAAGTTTCAGACCTGCTGGGCTGGGTCAAAGGCCTCCAGCAACGATCTCGGGGTCCCACTGCTGAGTCCTCACTTGCTGCTCAGCAGGTATAGCTAAAATGATCCTGTTAATTAAAATCATTGCATTTTTTTGTACAGTTACAAAATGGTAGGTGACCAACTGTGTTCTATGAAACACTCCTGTATGTTGTCACAGGCTATCACAGAACAACTGTCAGCCAAGAAAGATGAAGTAGCTGAGGCCATCAGAAACACCCAGGTTTTCCTCATGTCAAAACAAGCCAACATGTAAGTTTTGATGGAGCACGCCTCCAGGTCTAATGATGGGGAACAGCAAGATAATGACAAAGTGTTGTGGCTGGATTTTCTAATTCTGTAAACTACCGTTTTTAGCTGAAAAAATATGAATCTAGATCATACAGTCTAGACACATTAAAACTGTGCTAACATCAACGCTGTCCTCGTCAGACTTTCCCCAGAGGAGCGCAGTCATGTCGACGCACAATTGGACGAGCTCACAGCCACCTACAGCCAGCTGTGTGACACCTCTACACAACAGTTGCAGCAGCTGGAGCAGCAGTTGGCCAGTGAGGAGGAAAAAAAGGTAGATTTTCTGGACATATTAAGATTAAATAAGTACAGTTGCTGCTTTAGATTCATCCTGAAAAAATGTTATGCTTCTAATGGTCCTAATTTTCATATTTTCCTCAAATCAAGTGTTTATTTGAGAGCCAACTTGAGTTTGTGTATGCGATTGCGTGTTGTGCAACATGTGTGTGTGTTCACAGAGTGTGCATTTTTGACAAGCATTACCACTTTTCACTAGTCCACAATTATCATCAAACCTTTTCAGACATGTATTCAAATGTGGAAAATGTAGTCTGGTATACATTTGTTTGAGCTCAATCCTTTCCATTTAAGGAGATTTCAGTCAAAATATGCTGGAGTCTTTCCATTTGAATCTCTTTATATGTTTTATATTAAAGAAGGGGGTCTAAGGGAACTGCAGAAAATGCAGATAATGTCTCTTTATTTGGCTTAGTTCACTTTCACATGCTCAAAACAAAGCATGAGGAAGCATTTAAATCAGACCAAGCAGCTCCTGTGTGAAAAGTAAAGAAAAACAAGAAGAATTACCAGGATAATACTGTCTGAATAGGTCTTGAGCATGGAGGGCCATACTCTCATGTCATCATGCCTCACCTTTGATTTTGTCATCTAAATCACCATTGAACATTATTCTAATTAGGTACACCTGCTAAACTGCTAACATGAATAATACTTGGCCTTAGTGGTGTCGCAGTAGAGCAGCTCTTTCCAAGTCATGCTGGCAGTCAGGTCGCTCACAAAGGTATAGTTTTCAGATTCTTCCTAGAGACATTATCTACAGAAACACGCCTTCATATATTATTTCATCTTTAGCTATAAATAGTGGCATGCTCATTTCCTTAGCCGATAAAGTAATAATATTTCAGGGTTTTGTCCTGTTTTATTATTTATTATATTGCATACATTGAAATTCACCTTTCACAGTACTTTTATCTGCTATGAAATGTTTCCAGTTTGAAATATGGAGCATGGTAAATTTGCCATAAGAGTACTGAATGTGTGTAAGTACAATAGATATTATCTGTCACAACCTTTATCATTACTTATGATCTAATGTGTGTTTTTACAGGGGACATGTATTTGTCATGAATATTAATCAATATTGGTTTAGCTGCACCAGAGGCCAGCTATGCTAAAACACAATTCACCATTTGAGCATGTTGTGTCCAGATCACAAGTGTGAATGAGGTTTTTTGTGCTTGTTCTAATGCATACTATTAATGTGTGAAACTAGCTTTTTGCTTGAAACCACTAACAGCATCCGAAGGAAAAATGTGGACGTCTGGGTTCTCTGGCCTGGATCAGAATGAGAAACAAAGATGGAGAACAGTGATCAACATATTTAAGAACTGTCAATCTGCAGCTAGCTTTGTTATCAAGTTAGACCAGTTTATCACTCTGTCAATATAAGCAGAAATTACATTCTGTCGTAAAAAAAAAAGTTCTGTGATAAATGACTCACTGCAAGGTTGTTCAGCTTGTCATGATAAACATAATGTTCAGGTAAAGAAGTTAATCTTCCTTAAAAATGATGAGTATCATGGTAAATTGCACTCAACGTAGCTAATTTTGCCATGCAAACGTCCATTTAAACTCTTATTTGGCCTTGAACACTCAAGTTGTCATAGTTTTGTAACATTAACATCACAGAAGTCACTAGGTGGATTTAGTTTAAGCCTTGGTCAGAGCTTTGCACAGTGCTGGCAGCCATGTTCTCACCTGTTGCACCTCGCTCTACTGAGCCAAACGTTTGCTCATTATTGTGTGAGGCATAGGACAAGTTTCTACGGTAAGTCAAAGCTGCTTTCTGTCTTACCAATACCTTTAATTTTATCCTCTCCTGATATAGCTACTATTTTCTTTTCCTTTAGAACAGTTTTATGTTTTTGTGCTGTACCTTTTGCCATCCTAGTTGCTTCGTGCATGCCTATTGCTTCTTAGTGCTACAGTGCATGTACTGTATGTTTACAACAAGACAAGACAATCTTTTATTATAATAGAAAATGATTTTAACTTCTTTGTTTTGTGAGCATTGGTTGAGGGTTTCTATCTTTCTACAATCAAAATGTGCTAATATATTAAACAATGATTAAAAAATATATTACTTTAACATAGTTTCCATAGTATTTGGATTTATGATTCATTGATCAAGGTAAAGAACATGGATCTCACATGAACCTTTTGTATTCTTATATTTTTAGAGCCTAGTTGCCGTTGCTGGAGTAATAAACCTGGAAACAGTGGAAACATTTCCAGTTTTCCAAGCTGCCCAACGGGGACTTATTGACCAAGACACTTGTTATGTCCTACTGGAAAGCCAGCTTATTATGGGTGGCCTTCTTCACCCTGATTTGTCTCTCCAGTTTTCACTGGAACAAGGACTAAGTGAAGGGCTAATTGACACCAAAACCAAACATTCTCTTTCTCAGCTGGAAAGGGCTCTGCTTGTGGTGAAGAATACAAAGTCAAGTGAAGGACAGCAGCAAAATGTGCTCTCGGTGTCTGCAGCCATGGCGCATGGGCTAATCACACAAGAAGAGGGTCTTCGTATACTTGAGCTCCAGCTGAACACTGGAGGCTTGAGAACCTCCACAGGACTAATGATAACTCTAAAGGAAGCAGAAGAAAAACAACTTTTGACACCTGTAATACTTGCTAAGCTCCAGGGAAAACTGCAACATAGGGAGCTGGTTGATCCAAACACAGCTGAACAGTTGAACCTCCATGAGCTACGACAACGCTGTGTCACTGACAGCGAATCACGCCTCCTCCTTCCAGTCCAACAACAACCCGGAGGAACTGTTTGTCTTAGCTCTGGAAAAATTGTTGGCATGTTCTCTGCAGTCCAGGAAGGGTTGATTGATCGCAAAGTTGCTGTACGACTCCTGGAAGCTCAGTTGTTTGCTGGTGGTATTGTTGATCACAGGTCAGGTGACCGGCTTACAGTCAACGAGGCTCTTCGTGGTGGGCTGATGGATCAGGAGCTGGCCTGTGCTTTGTTTGCTCGACAGCTACAGAATGGAGGGATCCTGGATGCTTTTACTGAGGAACACCTCCACCTAGAAGAGAGTATTCACAGGGATCTTCTCTCTTCTGGTTTGGCTCCAGTTGTTCTTGAGTCTCTTTGCACATTTGCTGGAATGCTCTGGCCTGAATCTGGAGAAATAATGCCCATTGTTGAAGCTCTTCAGCAAGGTGTCATCTCAGGAGAGCTATCAAGGAACATCCTAAAACACAGACATGTCATTGGGGCTCTGTACAACCCAGAAACCCTCCAACTGCTGCCTTTAACCCAGCCCGCTGAACAATACCTGGATCCCAGTGTGGTACTTTTCCTCAAAGGCACCAGCATCCCAGATGTTCTTTCCACCAAGATCGAGTCCGTTATTCCAGCAATGAATCGGTCGAGCAGGTATTCAACTTGGTCTGTCCCACCTTCATTGCCACCTTTACCTTCAGGGTCTTCTGAAGCCATTGAGTACACTGTTACATCTGCACATTTCAGAGATTCCAAAGATGAGTTGAAGCACAGGCTGATGGTCCACCTTGTTGCTCACAGCTATGTGGATGCTCATACTGGAAAACGTTTGCTGCTGCTTGATCCTGAATTGAATGAGATGGTCAAAGCCAATCTAATGGTTAGTGAAGACCTCACAGATGCCAAACACATTGGTTCTCAAAGCACGTTGCCCACATATGAGCAAGGAAAGCTGAAAGTATTGCAGCAGCTTAATTTGATTGATAAAGATCTGACTGACACACAGCAAGCTGAAGCCGACCAAAGAAATTCTCCTGAATTTAGTGAACGTAAAGAATCGAAGAATGATGCAGGCACATTAGAAGAAACAAACAAATATTTGTACAGTCATTCACCAATGGTAGATAGTGATTCAAAAGCTGTAAGGGACATTTTTGATGCTGAAGGTTTAGCTTCACCTAAAAAGATTCATGAACAGAAATTCAATGACAGCTGTCATGATGCAGGAAGAAAAACTGTGGAGGAGGAGTTTCTGTTGTTAAAAGAGTCCATCTTTCACAAAGCAAAAACAGATGAGGTTTCTCCAACAGGATTTCAGTACAAGACAGATGCATGTGCGCAGAATGAAACTGTTGAAACAAAAGAATCTATGCCTATCACGCCTCCCAGTAATATCCATCAATCAACAGAGGTGGAGGAATCACAGGATATGGATTTGGAGCAGTTAGCCCAAGAGCTCAGACAGGAAGGTCTGTTAAATCTAGATGGGAATAAACTGCTCCCAGATGAAGCAGTAGCTCAAGATCTGCTGTCTGGCTACATGGCAGTTAAATTAATGGCTGAAGCAAATCTGTTTGGGGGATTTGTTGATGGCACTAGTGGGAAATCTCTTACATTGGATGATGTTACACAAGATTTACTAGAAGAAGATCTAATGTGGAGAGTTCTCAAGGCAGATAAAACCCTTTCAGGGGTTGTAGATGTAGATAAGAACCACGTTTGCAGCATAACAGAAGCAAGTCGGACAGGTTTGATTGATCCCAACACTGCTGCACGACTTCTAGAAGCCCAGGTCGTGTCTGGGGGGATCGTTGACCTACGTCAGAATCAAAAAGTCTCTGTCACCACAGCAGCGAGCCTCGGATTGATTGCGGAGAATCAAAAAGAGGACCTAGTGGTTCTTGAAAGTGCATACAATGGAAAAAAGGTAGATTCAGCCATATTGCTCACTAAAGCCAGTTTACAGCTGCAAATTGATGGTGTTGTTGACCCAGAGACCAAGTCTCCAGTTCCCCTTGAACAAGCAATTCAGAACAAGCTAATTAAGCCTGATGATGCTTATCAGATATTAAAAAAGCAGGTGGCTGAGGGTGGCATAGTCCATCATGCTTCTGGGCTAAGACTGTCAGTTTCTGATGCGGTTGACAGAGGACTTGTAAATCGGTCTGTTGCCTCTGGGTTACAGGAACTAGAGTGGATCTTTAAGGGAAAAATGAGCCCTTCATCTCACCCTGAAGCATTCATTTTGCAGGCGTCAACAGGAGCCATTTTTGACCCTGACTCCGGGTGTAAACTGACTTTGACAGAGGCGGTGTCCAAAGGTCTTGTAGATGACAGTGTTGCAGACAAAGCAATGACTTCTTCTGTTGTGACTCAAGGAGTTCTTGATCCCCAATCAGCATGCATTGTTCCTTTTTCAGAACTTGTAAAACAGGGTAAGATAGATCTAAAAACAGGCCATCGCTTTTTGGCAGTGAAACCATTCAGAGGTATTCAGGGCGAGAAAACAGGGGTTAAAATGACTCTTCCAGAAGCTGTAGCCTCAAAGAAAGTTGACCCAATTCCATCATTTAGGCTTCTTCAAAGCCAGGCAAATAGTGGGGGCATTTTTGATATCGCTACAGGGGAAAGGCTCTCCCTGTATGAGGCTCATAAAAGAGGTTTGATTGAAGATAATATTGTGAGGTTAATAGCAACTAGTCAGTTTTTAAAGGGAGGCATAGTCGATCCTGTCAGTGGAAAACAAATTTCCAATCTTGATGATGCAGTAGATAAAGGTTTAATTTCTAGTCAGATCGCTTTGGATATTTTACAGAAAACGGCTTCTGTGGAAGTGAAGGATGATGAAGGTAGTTCTACATCATTAAACAGTACAAACAGTATTAATGAAGAGCTACACACAGTTATAGAAGCAATAATCCCAGAATCGAGCATTAAGAAATGGGACAGAATATCTGAACAGATACAGGAGGAGAAGGAAGGGGTAGAAAAAGGAAAGACTGGTTTGGTGCATAAGGACAAGGATTCAGTGAAAGCTAAAACAACTGCTACAGTTGACATAAAAGAATGTAGTCCCAGTGATGAGAGAAAAATAAGTATGTATCATGAACCTGATGAGAGAAATGTAGAAACTGTTTCTTTGGCAGAGGAGATAAGAGATAAAATGGAAAGAGAAGATGCTTTTGTAGAGTTTAGGGAAGTGGGACAAGATGATACTGAAGATCAAGCTCATATAAATGTGGAAGAGAAACCTGTAAAAACTGAGATTAAATTAAGTTTAGATGATGAACTTCGGGACCAACGACAGACATCTCCATTCAATGCAATAAAAAGCAAAAGAAAGAAAAAGGATAAGAAAAATAAAAAAGAAGCACGCTTAAACAGGAAAGATCTTTCCTCTCAAATTGATCAGGTAGATGCGGGCATAGATGGACAGTCTGATGCTAACGCTGCAGTCGTAGCTGACCTTAACTCCAATAACATATGCAAGAAGTCACACGTTTATAGTCAGGCAGCTAATGCACTCACCCCAAATCAAGACAAAAAAATTGCTGGAAATAATTTAGTAAAGCAGAGTTTGATGGCAGATCCAGCTACCCTCAAACATACAGAACATGTGTTTGAGTCTCAGAAAGACCAAGTCAAAGCTGCTTTAGCAAAGACTACAGAAAAAGGTAAGACTGAAGGATTGAAAAAGGAGGAGAAGAAAGATGAAGTCGAAGAGAAGCCTTCGCTCTCCCAGGAAACAGAACGGCTACAGGAAGTAAAGAAAATAAATGAGGTAGATTTGCCTCAGAAACATCCTCTACCTGATGAGGAAAAAGCCGCCCTGATACTAAAGGCCAATGACAGCATCCTGAAAAAGGGTTTTGTTAAAGGAGTGAGTAAGAAGCAGACTGTTACCGAGCTGCAGACATCACGCAACGAGTTGGCAAAGAAGGAGAGTCAGCACCCTGCCGTTCGAGATCTGAAGTTCCGAACTCTATCTTCTGAGCTGAGTGGAGAGGGAAATCACAATGACAAAGATAATAATGGCAGCAAACACCATCATTCATCACAGTTTGAAAATACAGTGAAGAGCAAAGAAAGCAAATTGGAACCGGCAATGGTCAAAGAAGATGCAGCTGTGGAAGGGTTTCTTGAGAATGGGACAACCAAAACCATCCCATTGAAGACTTCTTCAGAGGAGCAGGGAAAACATGGTTCTCCAAAGGAATATATACAAGAGATCGAGACAGATCAGCTGGCCCCATCTAAGGAAAAAAATAAAGAAATAGTTTCTGAGAAACAAAGAGAGAAGAATAAGATTCCAAAAGTGAGAGATGCAGAGCAAAAGAATCTGTTGTCTCCTGAAAACATGGATTCTGAGGTGGCAACAATTTCCACAGTGGTTGTGGTGGAACGAACAGACCTGGATAAATCTGCACAGAAACAGACAGACATAGATGACCAGTCAGCCAGTGACAAAATGAAAGCATCACTTGTTGACGAGTTGAATAAAACAGCCATCAGTGCCCAGAACATTTGGCACAGTCCATCAGATTTACATCAACCAGAAGAATCAACTTATCCACCTAGGGGACATCAGGAACTGCTAGGGTTTACATCTCCTGGGCAAGAACAGTTAGTGGAGGTTGAAAAGTCCATTGATTTTTCTCAGGATGTTTTGAAATCTGACATCCAGCCCACAACTCAATTTGTGGAATTTGGAGCAAAGCCAGCTACGATAACAGGGGACGAGAAGATAAAAATGCAGCAGCCACCAGCAGGTTCTAATGTTTCTGAAATCGAGTCTGTGGAAGGCCAAAAGCAAAATTCAGATTCCTTAGAATTGGCAGAAGATAATTCAGTGCAGTACGAATCCACCAATCCTGCGTGTGATACAGCCACTGATAGTTGGGAAGAGGTTAATGTTAAAGAGAGTGATGATACGGATGCAAAAACCAGGACATCATCCAAGATTAGAAAGGTAACACATTTATTCATCATGTGTGATTGTTCTTTTTATATGTACGGTAGTTTCTGCATACAGTATATATTTAATGTTATTCTACTTGGAATTTTATTATCCCACAGGTGCGCCAGGAATGCTTAGGACATGACCAGAGCATTGTTGCCCTGGTGTCCATGGTAAGACATATTGAGGTTCAACTCAAACAGCAGCAACAGCAATCTGTCGGGCGCAGTCTTATCACTCTGGACGACATCATCAGACAGGCTGAGGTAAAGGAATAAACCCGCTGACCTTGTCACCATGTGCTGTGGTTTGTTTCAGACCAGCCCTCATTATTGTACCGTTTTTGATCATGTTCGCCTTTAAATAAATAAATAAAGCCAAACACCATCTAAATGTTTTGCTTTATTTGTAATGTCCCTCAGACTCTAGACTTGGAATTGTGTGACTTGGAATCAGAGGTCAATCGGGCATTGGTGGCTGCCGAGCAAATGTTAAAGCACCAACATGAAGATATCCCCCCACAACTCCTGCTTGCCCTGGAAAAAGATAAACAGAGTCTGGCGCGGGGGTACGAGGCCGCCAGGGCACTTTCTGTTGACATTCTTCAAAGCCTAAAAGACCATAAAGAGTCACGTCAGGTAAGAACACAGAACATCTATTAAGTGGGGATTCAGTTCCGTTTGAACAGGATCAATTAATTGGTTCTGATATTTCAGGCAGCCATAACAGCGGAGAAGACATGTCTGGAAGAGCAAGTAGAGAATCTGCTTACTTGGCTGGTGGATACAGAGTCTCGCATGAATGGGGGAATGGTTGGGGTGGATAAAAGGGAGAAGGCAGATAAAGATGTTCATTGTGAGCAGCTCCTGCAGCAGCTGAGTCTTTGCAAGGCAAGTTGGCCAAACTGCAATGAAAATGCTTCCTTTTTAAATACTGGATTCAACAGAATTGTTCAATCTAGCAATTTACAATACTGTTCACAACATTGCTTTCAAGAAAGAAAAGAATTGTTTTTGGTAGTTTTTTTGTTTTTTTTAAATTTTGGATTCATTTTTTAAAATATCAGCAATTTTTCAATTTGCATATCTTTGTGTTTAAGGATCTTCAGTCAGCTTTAACAGCTCGCTCCAATGAGGTCAGCAGTGTGGCCTTTAACATTCAAATGTTCATCTCAGAGCGAGCTCAGGACCTGGCTCCTGAGCAGAGCAGACAGCTTCTGAGACAGCTTCAGCAGCTGCAGAGGACCTTCCATGGAACATCAGGCCAAGCTCAGGCCTGGGCTGATGCCCTTTCTGCCCAAAAAGAGAGGGAGGCAGAGTGGCAGCGCAGGGAGTTGGAGAAAAAGGAGGCCAGAGAAAAACATACTGCAGGGGAAAGAGAGGTTTGAAAACAGAAGATTGAGAGCATCGTTTCTCTTAGCGTCATTTGTCAAACTCGTGCAATGCTGTCTTTGTCTTGAACACTGGAAAACTCATTCTGTATGCCTTTTTTTACTGGTTTGAAATGAATCTTTATAAAACTAACTTCCGCCACAACATGTAATTCCATCATCATTCAAATCTAACTTACTGTCATCACATCCCAGCTCTGTAGCAATTCACTGCTGCGTGTGTTTTAATAGCCATGTTATTGCCAGGACTGATATGCCAGTGTTATTGCCATCACTGCAGTTACATGGGCTTTTTAATGTGCTTGTTTGCTACCTTTCTTTCTGGCAACTGTTTATTAACCTGTTTGCATTGCTGTTGCAGATTGCCACTGATGAAATGGTGTTGCAGCGGTAAAGATCTGTTGGCAGTAAACATTGCCTTCAAGGACGCTTCACTGTTTTTCCTCTTTCACATCTGCATTTAGATGAGAAAGAAGAAATAGTTTGATTTCTCACTATATTCTTTATTGCTGAAAGAACTAAAAGGCTTTTTGATGAAAGTGTGTGTGTGTGTGTACTGTATTTATCTCTGTCTGCGTGAACTCTGGACACAATCTGCTCAAAGCTCATCAAAAGTTACATTACAAATGAATTTAGAGACAAGTGTGTTTTTAGGTACGGTTTATTTGAAAAATGTTGGGGCGACCACATGGTTGTTGCTCCAATATTTGATGCTTGCTTATTTGGGTTATTGATACTTTTATTTCTCACCCATTTTTGTCTTTGTCGTTTGTCTTCATTTTTGCCTTGTTATTTAGGTGGTTCAACAACAGAGAGCTGAATGCTCTCAGAAACTAGAAGGACTTAACATGTGGCTGGCTGAAGCTGCCAGCTTTTTGACTGGGCAGGAAGCCACAGCAGAATCAGCTGATGTGAACGTTCTCCAAGAAAAACAGAAAAAGCTAAAAGTAAAAAACTTCTCTCATCAAATGTATATTCTAAAACTGTTATATTCTTTCATTGTCTAGTCCCAATTTGGCATTTCATTCAACTGTTTTACTGTTATTCAGATATAACTGATGCTTTGATAATAGCATTTGCTTGGATAACCTGTTTTCACTTCCTCTTCAGGCGGTGCAGCAGGACCTCCAGACCAAACATGAAGTTCTAGCTGAGGCAATCCGTTCTGTGGAGGATCTCCTGACAGACAAAGGAGACAGTCTGAGCCCACAAGAGAGGGAAAACCTTCAGGTGGCACTCACAAGAATGAAGGAGCAGTACAGTGCCCTCACTGACGCAGTTGAAATGTCACTCTCAGATGTTGACACAGCGATCAATACCACTGTACAGCAAAATATGCAAAAGGTTGGAGAGCGAAAGTGGATCTAATTTTTTTTTTTTTTTTAAACACACATTAATGTATTATTTCCTTTTCTCCATTTAATTATTTTTCTTGAAGGCAAAGGCTGAAGAAGAGATCCAGGACACGCAAAGCCAAATAAACTCTCTGCTGAATGAGTTGTCTTCTTTAAACCAACCAGACGGAACAGGTGATGGATCTGGTGCGGGTGATTTTGCTGATGCTGCCAGTTTACCACCAGAGGACGCTGTAGCTTTACATACAGAGAATCTGCACGTAAGGATTTTAGTTATGTTGAGCAAATGTTGATTTAAACATCTTCGTCTGTTAACATAAGTTGACTTATTTTTGCAGGCAGAGCTTCAGCAACTCCAGAATCAGCAAGCACAACTTCTACAAATTACACAGACCACTCGTGCCCTGTTGGAGCAGCCCGACTCAACTGTTCCACCTGAGGAGAAGCAGCGTCTCCGAGTTGCCCTTGATCAGCTGCAAACCCAACATCAAGATCGACTGCAGAGCTGCCAGGTGCTCAACACATATTTTCCTGTTTATTTCAATTTTAAGTGGATTATTTGTGTATTTTTAGCCTTGGTGTCTGCTCATCTTTCCCTTCTCTCTACTCTGACATTTATTGATTTACTTTTGTTATGAAATGATGAGGCGGATAGAAATAAATTAGTCTCTTTGTTGAGAGAGGTCAGTGTGTCAAGCTCTCACTGTCTTTTCTAGCATCGTCTGAGAAAGTCTGAGGCTCTAAAGGATGAGCTGACAAAGTTCCTTCAGGAACACAGAAGCTTTGTTGTCTGGTTGGATCAAAGTGAGGAGGAGCTCCGTTACCTTGGGGAAGGAGAAACAGACGCACAAGGATTAAAGGACAAGCTGGATGACCACCGAAAGGTGCACAAACAACCCACCTTTGCAAAATTAACTTTCTAATAGATTTACCATATAAAATTGCAGCAAATCCTCAACAAATTCACAAACAAATCGTTTACTGCTAACTTTACCTTTCCTATGTGACAGACTTAAGCTTCACCGCAAGAGAGAGGGCTAAACTCATGTCCAATCAGCACTGAGAGGGCTAACAAACTTTGCATATATATATATAGCTCAGAAAATCATAAACAATAAAAAAATCAAATAACTATACTAAAGGTTATTTATTGGGAATTTGAGATTCTGTAAATAATGAGTAAGCCAATCTCCATTCCATCATTTTAACAGACAAACCTTTAACCTAATATAATACAAATGTTATCATTGCTGACATTTTGTAATCTACATTTATGTGAGTAATTCTTCAAAAGAAATAAGAAGCCTTTAAATGCAGTGTGTCACAGATTGAACTTCTGTGTATGTTCTTACTGTCATGGTATGTTCACAGCTTGGTGAGGAGGTGATTTGCCACAAAGCAGACCTTCGCTTTGTTTCAATCTCTGGTCAGAAGGTTCTGGACACTGTTCAAGGTGCGCTGGAACAATCTGGGGGTACAAACCCCGCGCTGTGTAGCACCAGTGAGATGGTTACTGACAAGCTGCAGGATGCCAACCACAGATACACAGCCCTTCACACCAAGGTGACCCAATTTTCTGATTTTATGGTTGGCCCTCATAAGACATAAGGCTTTTCATATCAATGACTAGCTAAAAGTAGATACATTTCCAGATAACTGAATTAGTTCTTGTAGAATGATATCTATCCTGGTGCTTTCAGTCAGCAGAGTTGGGGAGTCGTCTGTCAGGTTTGTTGGAGAGGTATCAGCAGTACCAAGATGAAGTCGTGTCCTTGCACTCCTGGCTCAGCACTCAGGAACAGAACCAAAGCATTGTCAAGCCCAGTGGAGAAACAGACCCTCAGAACCTACAGAACACGCTACGACATGTACAGGTGAGGCAACTATTCTAAATATGAACGTAAGCTAACAGGGTTGAAAACAGGGAAATGATGATCATCTGAGTAAAAAATGATCCTATCCCTAACCGCTCTGAATAAAATGTATTAAATGGAATGAGCAGATATTGCTGATGTGTGGTTAAAGCTGATGTGTGTTTAAAACATCTAAAATTAGTTTGAGTGGGAATGCTGTAGGTGGCAACACCAGTTTTGTTCGCTTTTTTAAACCCTATTGCTCAAAACCAGTCAAGGTTTAAAATGCCAAAATAGGTGAGAATTTAATTTTGGTTGTATCTGTGTCTAGCTGCTACAGGATGAACTGGCTGAACATTTAGTGCAGCTGGAGAAGGTCAAAAGAGCTGGAAGAGATCTGGTCAGCACAGACGAGTCTCCCTCTCTTAAAGCTGTCGACATCCTGTGTGCTGCAGGTAACTGAAGCCACTCAATCACTCCCTTCATCTCTTCAGCACAGCACCGGTCTTTATGGGATGCTTTATTTCTGCCTGTTGTTTGACCCAGCACTGGCATATCCACATTCTGTTTCAAACACTCCTGTATAAAAAGTTTTTATTTTTTTTTTGCTTTTCTTCCTTTTAGATGGCTTACAGAAGAGGTTTGACTCCCTCTCTTCATCGGTGTCCGAACGAGCTGAGCAGCTGCAGACAGCTGTGGCCCAGTCAGTAAGTGTCCAGGAAGGACTTAAGTGTTTGCTTAGCTGGCTGGACAAACTGCAAACGAAACCTGGACCAGTGGAGGCCACTGCTCATGCTGTACAAGATGCTCTGACACAAAACCAGGTAAGTTTCACCACAAATGCAATGCTGCTCTGTGTTTTTCAGAACAAATCTGTCAATGTCTGACAGACACTGTGGATATGTGGCATCTCCTTTATTTAATAAAGGAGCTCTTATTCATTTTAAGAAGCATTAATTATCACCTATGTGAACATTCTATATTATATTATATATATATATATTATTATTATTTTTAGACATGTTGAACTGAAAGAGTTTGGATTCGCTGTTTAACAGAGGTTGTGTGGTTTGTGATTACTTTAATTACTCCTTAAGGTTTAACACAAGTGAACCCCAGTCAAAATAAACACACCAATACACATTAAAATTAAAAAATGTATGTACCGGTATTTATTCAACCAACCCATCTTTTCCAGAAACTTCGCCAGGAGCTGCTGTCCAGACAGGGTAGTGTGGAGGCAACACGGGACTCTGTTTCAAAATTTCTTAACAGTTCTGATGCCCCCATGGACCCTGATCTCCTGAGTGCTTTAGATGAGCTCACTCAGCGATATACTACTGCACAGACTTGCCAGGCTGAGTTGGAGGTTGAGCTTAAAGCACTTCTGCCCAGGCTCGAGAGCTACGAGCGTCTTGGGTATGACCTCCAGGTTTTTACCCAGAGTCGTCTCAAAGCTCTGAGTCCAGTGGGTCAGCCAGACCGCAGTATAGTTGATTACAGGCAGACTATTGAGGTGAGAACAGTGTTCTGCTTTATATACGTATATATGCATGTTACATCTCAGCAAATCAAACGTTAATGTCTATATTCCGTCCTTTTTCTGTCTCCTTTATCAGGAGGTCCAGTCTGAGCTAGAACAGGAAGCTGGCCAATTGAAAACCTTTTGCAACCTTGGCACAGACCTCAGCCAATCAAAAGCTTTTAATAATACACAGATTTTACTGGACAATGTCAAAGAGCTGTCTGATGAGTTCAACCAACTGGAAGACAATGTCAAACAAAGGTAAAACGGAACTGTAGCTCAATATTACAGAGTAAATAGCAAATGGAGATACAAGTCAGTGGTCTTAATATTCCATTTTACAGAAATGCAATGAATTTTTTATTAGTGGCTACAGTTGGAAGTTTATTTTAGCTAAGGATAACTAGAGATATCCAGAAATGTTCTTGTTTTGATTTTTATTTAACAGGGATAAACCCTACTAAGCTTATTTTTACCTTCTTCAAGGGAGAGCTGGAACCACAGATACAACAGCTCCTATTTATTATACCATATAATTGGCTTGGCTCATGGTCAAGCCCAGAACCGTTTTACTGTGACAGTCCTAACAACTGCACAAAAGATATGATTACATATGATATAGATGGTTATTTAAAAAATGATGGACTGTCTATGCCACTGGTATGTCCAATATTTCTATTCTATCTTTGTAACCATCAGAGAGCTCTCTCTGTCATCCATGCCCTCTCCTGACACCTGAAACCTGTCAGAAGGGGCTGAGAATTTAAAATTATTAATATATTGGAGTCCTGTTAAAACCAACCTAAAAAGACTGTCTAAGTATATCCTGAGTAAGTTATGAACCTTGTTGCTGACAAGGTTAAACATATTATACAAATTATTGTCCTCTTTTATATGACAATTTGCAGCAGTTGGAAAAATTTGCATTTAGTGTGTTTGTGTAATGAATGTGTACTGTAAGGCCGGGGCTCTATTATGAGCAGAGTGTATTGTGTGCCCTGTCTTATATAGCGCCCACCTTCAAATCGCATTGGGTAGAAAATAGCAGCATGATAATGATACTCCTCCATGCCAGAGGGTTCATCAGGTCTGTTTTGTCTACAGGCAGTCAGCACTTTTCATACATGACTCAAGGTGGAACATATATAGAAACAGGCAAATGTGTTTTCATTGAACTGGGTGGGGGAAAAAATAACCAAAAAATGATGCAAACTGCATCTTGGCTCCTCTCCTCTGATGTCTCCTTTCTCTTTCTTTTGTAATTGTCCTTCCTTGCTGCACCACTTCATCTTCTCTATTTCTTCCTCTCTTCCCTCTTCTGTGCCTCTCGCAGGCTTGCAGCCATTCAGGCCTGTGACCAGCAGCTGGTGCAGTTCCGTGGCCTCTCTGGCTCCCTCCTCAGGTGGCTACAGTCAGCACAGGATCAGCTGCAATCTAAAGAGGGCAGTCTCACAACAGAGGGCCTGCAGAGAAGAGTTCAACAACTTAAGGTGTGTGTTTGCACATAGGAGCATATACTGTAAAAAAACACAGTAGAAGTAGAACAATAGCTCATTAACCATATTCTGCCCTCAGGACTTGTTGAATGATTGGGAATCACAGCAATCAAGGGTTCGGGAGCTAAACAAGACTGGCTCAGAGCTGGAGTCCGTAATCATCCATATCACAGGTCCTCAGACCAAAACTGGTAACAAAAACTTAAAGCTATCTGTTCTACCACTGACATTAGGCTGAAATGACTTTTGTGCTTTTTTTACTGTTTACTGTTACTGTCTGGTGGTATAAAAGTAAAAGAAGACCAACTAAATTTAAAAAAAATCAGGAACCCAAAGATAATCAGCATTTGTAATCAGTTATATTAAGGTCATATGACATGGTGTTACACAAATTAGAACTAAATTTTAAAAAAATCAGGAGCAAAGATAATCAGCATTTGTTATATTAAGGTCATATGATGGAACATTTCAAACATCAGACAGACTTCATAGTTTCTTTGTCACGCTAACAATTTCAGTCTAACATTTAGTTCTGTGTGTTAGAAAACTATTTAGTGCAAGGTGATGTTAATACATCTCTCTGTGTGCCTTTTAACAATAATTCCTAATTTAAAAAAACATCTTGATCTTTCATATTTTTTCAACTTTCACAAAATTCAGCGCCTCAGACTTTGTGAGGACAATTCCATATATACAAAAGTGCTGTTTGAGGCAAGTTAAATGAAAATTTTTACTAGATAAATTAAGGTAGACGAAAGCTTTCTGGCTCATCCATATATGCAACCATAAACATTGGAGATGGCTTTTCTTTCTGCGGCATATTGGCACAGATTTCACACAACCTCAACCATTCTATTGGAGCCATATTGACTATCACATTGCTGGTTTTAATTTGACCACAGTCTTCTATGTATCTGTTTCCCAGGTGCTCCTCAAATCAATGGGTCTGCAGGTCCCAGTAGTGTCAATGGAATTCACACATGTAAAGGTGAGGTCTCTCACTAGTTACAACTGTTTGTAAAGACTTGCCCATCTCTTCATTCATTTTTATGTATTTCTCTTTTGGGAGTAGCATCTGTTTTGCTATTTACCATTCAGTTGTTTCCATCTTCTTTGCTTGGTTCACAGACCTGACAGAGCTTCAGGTAGCCATGTCTGATGTGAATGGTCAGTATGAGGCGCTTGGAGCTGAGTTGAAGGATCATCTTGGTCACCAGCAGGCCTCATTGGGGCTCAGGCAGAAGGCCAAGCAGGGCACAGAAGAACTAAAGAACTGGCTGACAGAAAGGGAATTAAGCCTGAAACAAGCTCAAACTGCCTCCCCCTCAAGACCTGAAGTACTACGTGCCCAAGCTCAGGAGAACAAGGCTTGTCAAGCTCTTTGCTCGGATAATTATCAACCTTTTTAAACCCTATAGCTCAGAAATGTCATGTAACAATGGCATAAAAATTAAAAAAAAAACACCTTTTAAACCACCTTAGGCCCATCCTTTGATGCCATTATTCCGCTTTTGAAGGTTCTGCTTTCAGAGCTGGCTAAGCACTCTGGACAGGTCGAAGAGTTGAAGAGCACACTAAGGAAGCTGATTGCTGACAGTCCTGATTCCCCTGAAGTAGATAGCTGGCGACAACAGCTGCAGGACATAGGTATGTGATCCAATCCAGACAACATAAAGGATGATGGGGCATTACATTCACCTGAAATAATAGATTTGAGCTAATGGTAAATTGTCTTACTTTCAAAGTTTGATTGTCATCGGCTTTTAATTCCTCGAGAGCTTTGCCTTTGGGTTATTTGTGAGGGGTAAAAATACAAAATATTACAATATTTGTGAGTGTTACTTATAAGTAAATTGAGATCAGTATGATTCAGGGAAGTGTTCCTCAGTTATTTTTTCAAGTATGTTGAAAAACTTACAAGTTTATGTAGTGAGGTAACCAAGAAAACAATCTAAGATGAAATCAAAGAAGAGGGATATCATAGTTTATAACGCCCTTTTTTCAGTTCACACAAATGCACTCATAGATAGTATTCTGCTGAAACACGATTTTATTTCCTATCAGGTTTTTATCAAGGAATGTGATTTCTTCACACGTGGTATCATTTGCATGAATGATTAATTTTTTATCAAGTCACTGTAAGAAAACATGGCACAACTTATTTAATAGGGTTTATTTGTATATTGTGTGTTCTTCATCTCCTGTTTCAAATGATAATTTTACAGACTCTCGCTGGCAGACCACCAATCAGAAGGCAGCCCAGAGGCAGACAGAACTGGAGATGAGTGTTGATAGACTGAGCAGCTTTGCCTCCATGGCGAATCAGCTGGGCCCATGGCTAAGGGAGAAGGAGCTGATGATGAGTGTGCTTGGACCACTGAGCATCGACCCCAATATGCTTAACACACAGAAACAGCAGGTCCAGGTGTGTGCTAGAAGACAGTAGACACAACCAGAGATTTAATTTATGAATTCATTAAAACCTTTTGGTAAAGAACTCTCTGTCAGATTTCTCTGTCAGATGCATCACTTCCTTGGCACTGACTTGTGTGCCGTACCTTCTCTTCTTTCTTCAAGTTTATGCTGCGCGAGTTTGAGACCAGACGACCACAATTTGACCAGTTGACACAGTCTGCAGAGGGAATTCTCTCCCAGACTGGGAACTCTTCTGAGGATTCCAAGGACCTGGTAGAAGTGAAGGCTGAGCTGGGCTCCATCTCCCAGCAGTGGGAGGACCTGACGCAGAGACTGAGCCAGAGGTCAAACCACATCGACCAGGCCCAGGGCACCAGTGAACGTTTTCAGGTACCTCAAGTCAACGGTGGATCCACCAAATACAAAGAGGCAGTAAATATAGAGCAGAATTTGCCAGAATTTGAATTTTGAGTTTAGAGTGACAACATTTAATATGTAAGTGATTTGTATATAATTTCACAATTCAAGAAAAAGCTCTTGTGTTTTTTTAAAATATGCTGTCAAGGGTTTTCAAGTGAGGGGAGATCTTAACAATATCTGTGTCAGTCCAGTAGACAGAAATGTGCGGCCAGCAGGTGGCAAAAAGCAAGTGGAAACTGATTCATTCTTCATCAGATGTGTAGGGACATCCAGTGTCTTGTCATGCTGTATTAAGGATTTTGTGCTCTGTACATAATCATGCATCTGAGTGAGACTTCGTCCTCTATAGATATATACTGTAGATGGAATTCTAACAACCCCTCTATCGTATCCTGCACAGGCTTTGCTCAGGGAACTCTCCTCCAGCATCTCCACTCTTAGCGAAAGGTTAGATGCTCAGGCCTCACTGAGTGCCCAGCCGGAGGCGCTGAAACTTCGCCTGCAGGAAACTGGAGAAATCCGCTCAGAGCTGGAGAGACACCGGGTCGAGCTGGCTGAAGCTGAGCAGCTCTGCCAGGAGTTGAGCGCCATCGTGGCAGAGCCCTACCTTAAAGAGGAGCTTAGTAAACGACTGGAGAGCATCAGCAATCCTCTGAAGAGTTTGGAGGAACGTGCAGGTCATTGGAGTTTCTTTTTATTGTATTGATTGGGGGAAAAAAGGTGAACTGACATAAAATAAATAAATAAATAAATCATTAATTTCTACAGAAACAAAGTGAAGCAACCTCGTAACCATGGAATTTCTAAAAGAAATTGGCCTCAACCTTTGATGTGTTGACAAAAATAGATAATAATCGATCTGAGTCCTTTTATTGCTTCAAAATCAAACATTGAGATCTTAAACTGAGTCCAGCAATAAACTAGTAGCCAGTGTAGGGAATAGAAAATGGGGATCATGTGATCCTGGGTAGAACTGCCAGCTGAAGAGGCGAGCAGCAGAATTCTGAACCAGTTTGAGGAGACTGGTTGCCTCCAGTGTGCAGAGCATTTCAATAATCTGAGAGTGTAAAATGGTGTGAGTTGCTTTCTCAAGCTCGTGCCTGATGAGGAATGGTGCACATTGACTAATGGTGAAATGCAAATAGAATATTTTTAAAAAGTTAGTGGTTAGGTGATTGATGAAGTCTGACTTTTCTCAGTTCTTGACTGAAATCTCGTTTACTTCTCTGCTTTCAGCTGACGGCCTGTTTCAGCTGCAGACTGCACTGTCCTCCACTCAACAGTTCCAACAGATGTTTGAGGAGTTGCGTTCTTGGCTGGACCAGCAGGCAAATGCCAGAGAATCCTTTAGTGACTCTCTGCCCTGTCAGCCCGTAGCTATCCGCTCTCTACTGGCTCAGACAGGAGAACTACAGCGAGGGATTGCTAGCCAGCGAGGTTCCTATGAGCTGATTCAAGCAGAGGGTGTGTCACTGCTCGCATCTCTACCTGCTGGTGGAGATGAGCGGTCCGCCCTGCAGTCTCGCCTGACCACCTTAAAGCAAGACTGGGAGGAACTCAATCAGAGAATCTCAGACCGAGAGAGCAGACTGAAGATGATACTGACCAAAGCAGACCTCTATCAGCAACATAAGGCAGAACTAACCCCCTGGTTATTGGAGTGTGAGCAGAAAGAGGCAGAGATTCAGCCATCATTGAATCCACTTGCCCTGAACGATGCCTTGCAGAAGGCCAGGAGTCTATCGATGGACCTAGAGAGAAGACAACCTTTAATGGAGGCCTTCAATACTGCTGTAGATCAGCTGCTGGAACAGTGTTGCATTGGGGAGGAAGAGGTTACTATTATTATTATTGATCATTTATTTTGTTTTTGTATTTCAATTCAAGGAAATGAGGACCACTGAACTGCATTAAACTAATGTTTATAGGTACGTGATGAAAAAGCACAAATTAACCGTAGGGTGGATAACCTGGGTGAGAGGATCCACAACCGCACCTCTCAATTGGAAGAGTTGTCTGGCCGTCTGAAGGAGTTTGAAGATGGCTGGCAGGCTGCTGAAAGGAGGCTGGAGGCCGCTAAGCACCAGATTGAGGTCCAAGAGGCTTTGGGGCCACAGGTACTATAAAACTGCAGTGGCATGATTTTTTTTTTTTATTCACTATGATGAGGCTTTTATATTCCATTATTCCTTCTCTTTTATTTAGGCATGCAGTGCAAAAAGCCTGGAACGGCTGCGAAGTCAGCAGGACAGTCTCAAATCCCTGAAGCCTCAGGTGGTCTACCTCAGAGACCTGGCCCAGGGGTTAGTCCGCGATTCACCACAGACACAGGAAGACAGAACGATGGGGGTGCAAAGACTTCAGAGACAGGCCGACGACCTGGAGAAGGAGTTCGATGATGTCACTTACAAGGTGAGGAGGAGTAGTATGAAAAACATGATAAAGATGACAAAGGTGTCGCTATTTTCTTAACATTCGTACATAATCTTTTGTTAATCAAATATGCAAAATACTCTGCAAAATTCTTCTCCCTTTATGGAATTTTTTTTGTTCTTTTTTTTGAGTAACTATCGGTGGTAGGGTTTTTGCCTTATGTATTAGAATTTCACACTGTACCAACATTTATGTTATTGTTGATATAAATTAGAGACTCCAATAAAAATGCATCATCAGAATATATTTGAGACTACAAATGTAGTGTAGAGTGCTGTAAAATGTATAAAACATATAAAATATTCTATCCGGAAAGAAAAATAGTTGGTTCGAGTTCTTTGTTTATATCATCGTGAGAAAGTCTGGCAGACAAGTGCCAGTAAGTTGAGATAGAGCAGAACACCTTAAGCTGTCAGAGGAGTTTGACTGTTTGACTTCCACTGGACATATATGGCCATTGTAGACACCCAACACTTTATCATAGTTTGAAATGTAAACCATAGCTTTGAGAATTCAGCTCCCATGCTAATGCACCCATTGTCTGCAATCCAGCCCCCAAATATTCCATATAAGGTTAGAGCTATTGCAGCACTTCACATTGTATATAACGCTACTAAACTGCTTTTTGATTGACTGAGATATTTTGCCTCTGCTGTATATATTATTGACCCAAGGTCATCGTTGTCTGAGAATGTTTTCTATGCTGCTGCAGTCATTATAGATCAGCTCAAGGATAGCACTTCTGCTCCCTCACCCACACTCACACTGACAGGGTCTATTCTTGCTAACTGCTGTGTTGCATCATGGTTTGTTTTAGTTGTTTTCTGTTCCCTTTATAGTTTTGGTCGCACTAGTACCATTTTCTTTTTATTATATAAAAAAATCATATGACATGTAATCATTCTTCTAAAACATCTGTGGTAACATGATCATTACCTATGATAACTTGCAGTGTGTAATTTTAGGTTTTCTAAGGAACTCTTACACTGGGGTGTACTGTGTTTAAAAAATCTGATGTTGACATGTATAAAAATATGGTATTTAAAATATTTTTAAGACATCTTTTATATTGAACAGTGAGTGCACAATAAACTGGCATTACTGTAACAACTTTTTGAAATTTTAATTTCACTTTTATAGGAAAACACTTATTCTGATTTAGAGAAAAACTAATAATTCTATAATTTTTTACTTTTACATTGAGGAAATTTGTAAAATCTGGATAATTAAATTTTTTTCTTAGAATATGCATTCTGTTCTTCTAGCTTTTGTTTTGTTCACATCATATAGGCCGCCCAGCAGACTTTTACTTCTTTATGATGAAATGTGTCTTGCCTCTTTTACCTCCACCAGATTGAGGAGTGTTGTTCCTCATTGGAGTCCCGGCTTCAGGGTGTCAGCGAGGTCCAGTCTCACATACGTGACGTCTTTTCCCGACTTGCCGACCTTGACGATGAACTGGACTCCCTCAGCCCAGTTGGGCGTGATGCAGATTCATTGGCCTCTCAGGCTGATTCGCTACAAGGCTTTTTATCCCGTCTGACCCACCTCAGGACGGAACTGGAAGGTCACGCATCGGAGTGCACCAGCATGCTGCGGCGAGAAGGCTCTTCACCCGACCTCCTGGCTCTTCGGAGAGAGACAGAAGCTCTAAACCGACAAGCTGGCAAGGTGGGAGGAATGAAAGATGTTCACCTCTGGTGCTCTATTTACTCTTGTGTAAAATCTCTGTTAATCTTGCTCCAGCTGAATGAGCGAGGCCAGGCAAAGTTGGGTCAGGTTGAGGATGCCGCTGAGCGAGTGCACGAGTTCTACAGGCTTGTGGCTGAACTTCAAGACCTGCTGGGAAGTGCTGAAGAAGGCCTCACTTCACAGAGCATCGTTGGAACAGAGGTGGAGATGATCAAACAACAGCTGAAGGACTTTAAGGTAGGGTTCTGTTCGGATTCTTCTCAGTGCATTTGTGAAAATTTCCTTTTATATGTTGAGAAATGACACTTAAATGTTGCTTTGTTATGTCTCAAATTGCTTCTTCATAACTCCGTTCTTGTCTACTTTTGTGAACTAGTGTGTGCATTTAAGTGTGCACAGTCAAGGTTCTCTGATACGTTGAGATTCCAAGGGAGTGATGAACTGCATCACGCTCACAGGGTCAAACGGCCTCTTTGACATTAAATCACAATTATTTTCTCATTAACTAGCAAAAATGGAATTTCACTTTACAATTTGAATTGTTGAATTTAATGTGAAGATCGAAATAAAAATGAGCTGTCAAAGCTCAAGCACAAAATAGATCTTTCCCAAATTGTAAATGTTGTGATGGGTGGTTTTGTAGTGGACATTTCATGTGTGACCTGCTCTCTGACATGCTTTCACTGAACAGAACAGACACTTTTTGTTTGCTCTGTTCTTTGTCATGTGAAACCTCAGCTCTGTCCCTTTGGTCATTCTTCTGCCAACACTTGTTCGTTTAGTCTGTGGGCTCCAAGTCAGATACTCACTCTACTTGCCTTCATTAAAGCAGGAACTGAGGGGTAAAGCAACCAGAGGTTAGTGGGTCGCGAGGGAGGGAATGGTTTAATTTAATATTCAAATTCTAAAAAGACAGACGAAGCATAGAAAGATCAAGATGAAACAAAATAAAAATATTCTTTGATCCTCCTACACATTAATAATATAATAATAGCCTCCTTTGGGAAGCAGCAAGAATCCAACTGAGGATTTTATGCAAAATAATTAGTTCTTTAATGCATTAATCAGTCTTAATAAAACACAATTAAAGCCAAGGGTACGTACAACACTAAAATTTGGAATACTTTTATGTTGTGGCCAAGAATGATAATAAATGTACCAAAACCAAATCATCTGTAACCACAAAAACAGGTAGTGGAGTAATAAAATACAAGGGCGATAAGGCACATTTGTGCAGTCACCTCTTCATGTTTCCACCTATGCTTTATTTGGGGATTTAGCATTTAAAGATTCCTGAATCTTGCAAGTTATTTTTTTGTATGGAGAAATGTACTTGGTAGGTTATGGCTAAAAGGCAGGTAGCATGTTTTATTGCTTATTGCTGGTATCCTCTCTTTAGTCTGTGTAGGATTTTTTTTTCATGCACATTTGTGTTGCTGCTCCATAATTTTGTTGAGGTAGTGAGTGTGGGAACAGTTGAATTCACCCCTCTTCCTACATTTGTTTCTACCTCACTTTAACGCCTCCCTGTAACTGATATAGCGCTGCTCATTTCAAACCTAAACAAGTCTGTCTAACTCTGAAATGGACTGGGACACCCCTCCCCCACTGGATCCCTTTTCCAATCCAGAGGGATGATGTCATGCCAAAGCTTAAAGAGAGAAGGGGGCTCAGGGGTGTGCGCGCGTGTGTGGCGGCTTGCACGCACTCCTTGTAATGCACTCCTCCATGGCTTACAATTTTTTTCACCATATCGATCTTATTCTTCAACAGACATTTGGCAGATATCACAAACACACTCACACTCACACACACACACACACACACACACACACACACACACTCCCTAGGCTATTAAAAAGGGGGTTAACTTTCTCTTTTGTTTTGATTTTTTTCATCCACTCACCCTAAGGAAAGGGAGAAATAAAAGCACGTCACCCTTGGACAACACTGGTTGTCTCCAACCTGCTTGTCGTGCATCAAGATTTTTTTTTTAGAATTTTCTTATTACACTTTATTACTATTTTTAAATTCCCAACACTAACAATTGTAATTCGGACTCCCAACTGAATACAGGATAACAATAATTTGCAAGATGGAGGAAGAAAATAGGCAGCAAAGATCTCTTCAAAATGGACATATACATTACAGTTTCATTAGAAAGAGTATAATAAAGAGGTCAAATTGTCTGTCGTTTTCCACTGACAATATTGTTATGGCCTATCTCCATACTTAAACATGCCCGTCTTGTGTCGCCATATATCCTCTTGTGTATGTTCATGTACGTGTGTGTATTTGGCATTATAGCATGCTTCTAATTCCAGTCTTTTTCTGGGTGCAATGTGGAACCTCAGCTGTCTTTTCACCCCACCCTACACAGATAGACAGACACACACATTCAGGGTGTGGCATCAACATCCCTATGCATGCCCCAGATCTCTCGTTCCCTAAGCAGCTGACACAATCTCTAGGTTGGATGAGAACACACGTGTAAACAGACATACTGGTGTTTTAGCAAAGAGGCATTTCGAGGCACTGAAGCCATCTGCAGATGGACATTCCTTGGAAGGGATGGTTAGTGTGGGTGACAGCGCAAGAGACATGTGTGTCTGTTTACTTGTGCAACTGTAAGAAGGTCTTATTCTTAAATCATAATGACCCGATTACCTTGTCTTCATCTTTCTTGTCCCCTTCCTTTGGTAATGTACTTTTCCAATGTATATAAAGGAAGAGACTCTGTATTATTTAAGTTTATTTCTTTAAAAAGCTGAATAGATCACACAAACATCACGCAACATGATTCTTATCCTTGTAAGACTTGTGGTTTCCCTTAACACACAGACACATAAATATGTTCTGACTCAGAAACATCCAAAACTTTTATCTGCGTCATTTTCAGTACCTACAGTTGCCTTTGTGTGTGTGCTTTTTAGCCTCTCCACTCTTAAGGCCTGTGTTATTTCAGCTGTTGTGAATCAGAACAAAATACCCAGTATATCATTGGTGCCTTCCATTGTCACTCTCCTTCATTTAAAAAAAAATTGGAATAAGAAGTCTAAATTGTGTTTTACAATACCAAATTAGACTAAATAGAGACAGAGGGAGCTTAATCTGTAATCTGAAAATCCTGAAGAGAAGGAGGAGCTGCTGTTTACAGGGAAGGAGACCGGAGGAGGGAACATTTGGTTCCCGTGTTGCCCCCTTAACAGCCAGACTCATAGATGTTGTTTACTGTGTTTAGAGACTTATGGTTAATAATGAAAAACAAAGGCAAAAAGCACAATTGAATCCCCTTGAAGCACTCTGAAAGGGCAGTGTTGACATCAAATCAGTCTGTTTGAAGCAACTGAAAGTGTCATCCTTTGGAGTCGTGTGGATCTAGACTCATGTGTGCAGGTGTGTGTGTCTGTGATGGGTGTGAGTGTTTACTTAAAATAACAGTTAAACACGTGTTGCCCTGCACACATTTACTAAATCAGAGCTCTACCATGGTGACCAGCAGAGCACAGTGTTACTAGTTAATATAAAACTACCTCCCAGAGTTAGGGAGGAGGAGGAGGGGAGTGAACCAGGAAGAAAAGCAGAGATGGTACAATGGCAGCTACATGTTCCCTACTGACAGGTTACCACTGAAGACATCCAGGGTGGAAGTGACATGAAGGAGCAGTGATTTACCCAGATGCATTGTGGATAATTTCTGGGTTGACAGGTTTGAAAGCCACTACATTTTCCAGACAGTTGCTCCCCCTCTCAACAGATAATGTATACTTTTTGCCCCTCAACCCTCTGTTTGTGTTCATGTCATGTTAAACTACAGTAAGTGGTTTCATGCCTTCATAGAGTCCAACAGAATGTAAGATTTTAATGTGCTCAAAAAAGTAATGTGAAACAACATTAGGGCACAGATATGTGTAAAGATGCCCTTCATAATTTAAACCAACGGGAAAATAAAACCCAGTTTCCCCTAGTTGCTGTGACTCTTTAACTACCTGGAAATGAGTGAAAATTATAGGAGAGGAGGCCAAAATCTTCAAAGAAATTAAGTTTGATCTAAAACAGGTTGTTGGAGGTCATGGGTGGAGCCTTGCACTGTCTGTAAGTCAAAGGATGGACGTTATGCCTTCTTTGTACTTTCATGTTGTTTCTGCCCCACCAGTTGTTTGTGTAGCAGACACATCTATGCATGTTCAGGCGGTAATCTTGCTTTGTGTGTTGTATGTTATCTGCAATTTCACGCAAGAGTTTTTGAGCTTTGCATGTGTGGGTGTGTGCAACAAAACGTTAACAAACCCCTTTTGTTTCTACCAACACGTTTGCCTCAGACGCGGCAATGACAGCTGCAGCACAACTGACAGAGAGGGGTGTTTGCATGGGGGAGGAAGGGAGGGCAGCTAATAAAGAAAGAGTGGAGTATTTAACATGTTTGACATGCAGGCCACGGGCCATGGAGAAAAATAGGCAGTTACTCCAGTATGTTAAAGCAAAGGAGCAAACGGCAAAAAGGGGAAAAAAATCTAGATTGGGGTTTGAATATACTTTGAAAAAGAAGGTAAGGGAGGGTTGATAGGAAGGAGCAACACACATGTCACTATGGATAACAAGAGACATTTGGGCTGGATACAATTTTCCCGTAGATCACTGCAAATTCATATTCAAACCAAGGTTCAAATGTAAATGCATTAA
Source organism: Takifugu rubripes (assembly GCF_901000725.2). NCBI lineage: Eukaryota > Metazoa > Chordata > Actinopteri > Tetraodontiformes > Tetraodontidae > Takifugu > Takifugu rubripes. Next base: position 651,314 of record NC_042296.1, on the reverse strand, counting down.
AAACTCTGACAAAGGGAGAACAAAATGGACTAATTAGGAATGGAGTGGACTCACTGTGTCTGCAGTCTGGATAGTGGCTCTGAGGGGTAAAAAGACAGCTTGTTGCTGATAAGCTTCTTTCTGTTCCATTGGCAGACATTCTTCCCACACCTGTCCCTGCTTCATCTCTGCTTTCTCTTTTGTTTTACTTGTATCACTTTACTTGATTTTGTGCCTTAGACAGGAATGAAGGACTCTTACCCTTAAGAATTAAACATGGATTCCCAAACCTATAGCCACAACAATCTTCTTAGTCTCCGTCGCAAAATGTGACAGTGATATTGAGAGAAAAACACAATTGCATTAAAGACCTTTAAATGTGACATTCTGCTGCTATTCTTTGTTAAAATCTTCTTCAGAGCAATAGTAACTGGGGGTCCACTTCTTTCTTTCTTTCTTTCTTTCTTTCTTTCTTTCTTTCTTTCTTTCTTTCCTTCTTTCCTTCTTTCCTTCTTTCCTGTGTCCCCTGTCACATTTTTTGTCGGGAAAAAGGAAACCAGTATGATTGGAGCACTTCCTGTGTTTTAATACCAGTTCAGGAAACAGAACAAACGGAGCTGAATTCAAACACAAACACTAAGTGGGAGGGACATAGAGAGCATGAGCAAAGGAAAGGAGGGGGCAGGGAGAGCACAAGGAGAGAGAGGGAGAGAGTGAGGAAAAGAGAGATTTTTTTAGCAGCTGCAAACCATTTCAGCTGTGTAGTGGCCTAAGAACAGAGACTGGAGAGAAAGAAGGAGGATACCATACTTTCAACAACAGAACTGGAAAGGAAAGAAGAGGAGCCGGGTTTGCGTGGCACTTTGTTTGAAATGCAATACAGAATTGGAAGCAGGATAAATACGATGTGGCAGAAACGGAGGATCTGATGGTAAAAAGGAGGAAGACGCTGCCTGCAAAGTGAAGCTTGGACTGGAGCTGAAAGAGCTGTCTGGGTCTTTGCCCTCTGGATACACTCCCACAACTCACCAACTGCCCTGCTTGCCTGTCTGCTTGCCTGGCTGGTCCTAGATACCCCCCCTCCTTTTTTTTTGAACTACTCCCTGATGCTCTTTTTCTGTCACTCCTCTACAATAGTCTGCCTTCTATCTAATGTTTTCCCTGAAACTGTGAATGATCGAAGGATGTAGGAAAAACGGGAAACGGAGGAATTAAAATACCAAACAGGATTACTTCATGCAAAATCAGGGATCGTGTTGTCTTTGTTCCGGAATTAGCAGGTTTTAAAATTAAACTGTCAACTATTTTATGGATTTTTTTGACATGGTTAATTTTTTTTTTTTTTATTAATCTTTACCGTTACAATGGTGACTAAATTCTTCAGTCAAAATTTGGGATTGTCTCCACAAATGAAGATGCCAGAGCTGTGGACTGCATGACATTGAGCTTAAACCAAGTAATATTACACATTTTTTTAAATGTTGCTTAACTTCACTCAAGAGAACATTTTTCACATTTTTTTCATTAATTCACTTTCACTCTAGCATTTTAAATCTGTTTTTAAAAAAGGAGGATAAGCCTGAAATAATTCCAAAGCAGTATTTTTCTATTCTTTCACCCACACAGTTTCTTTCATGGAAAAGAGAGTGGGTTTTCTCACCTTAAAAGGAGACTTTTATACTTTCCTGCCTGCCTCTAACTCAAACTGTTGAAGATTTTTTTCATCACAGAAAAGGAGACCAATAATGAATGGAGCATGAGTTTGAAGAAGGGCAAGGAATGACCTGTTCATGATCATGGCAGAGGGAACTACGGACACTAACAAAAAACGAAGAGTTGTTGTCTGCATTATTCTCATGTCACTTGTTCATCTCAGAGAATGAGACAATGACTGTCTCTTTTCTATTGTCCTTATGCTCATTGTTCCACACTACCCTTACTCCTTCCAGTCTTCAAAACAAACACAGACAGTGATTAATATGTTGCCAAGAAGGAAGGGTGTCTCTCTTAGTGCTTTGCTGATGCCACACAGCATCTCAGAAAGATCACGAGAATCCACTACAGTTGAAGTGACATAGGAAGGAAGTCAACATAACCCAGTGAAATAATACTGCGGACTTTATAGAATGTGAAACCTGAAGGATTTTTAATTGCAGCCAAATGGACTGTACATTTTGTGAATTATTGGATGGATGCATTTAAATATAAGGATCCCTTCTTTGGACTTTCAAAACTTGGAATGTTTGGATTGCCATACTTGCACCTTTCAGTATAGGATTTCTGTTCAACAGAAGTGAAAAAGACACTATGGGGAAGCCTCTGAGCCGCCCGGACTGCCTCAGGCAGAACCCTCAGTGCCTTGGAAAAGGTGATGAGGATGAAGCCTACATAGAGGATTGTTATGTGCCCCAGCGATCCATATATGATACTATGCGCATTAATGAACAGATTGACCAAGGGACCAAACTGTGTCAACCTTCAAGGAGCACTTTAGGCTCTGGTGGAGAGGTGAGAGGAGAAGGAAGTACACTGAATAGCAATGGCACCATTGGAACTGATTTAGGTAACGTTTTCGTTTCAAGGAATATGGATAATGCCAGTGGAATAAGAAAATTGGATGAAAGGGTGATCTTTGACGCTTTAAAACTTACTGGTGATCTGCAGATGATATCGCCACCTCTTGGCATTGTAGGTCCAGGTTTGCCTATTACCCCATCCTCATCCGGTGGGGTAACTGCAGTTGCAAAGAGGCGACTTCAAGGTGGTGATAAGAGGGAAAATCCAAACCGTCGATCTTGGAAGGCCTTCATGCCCCCAAGTTTTCCAGAATTTGCAGAAAGACTTGAGGTCTCAGCTACAGAGGGAGCAGAAAACCGTTTTTCAGGCTCAGGGGTTCCTTCCCCCTCTTCTTTACAGCCCAATACTTTTCACCTTCAGCCAAACACCCCTACCTCCTTATTACCCTCCACACTTGCACCTTATACCACTTGCTCTCTATCATCTGCTCCCACCCTGTCTTCCTCACCATCTTTAACACCCACAGTAAGCTCTGTGCAACCCCTTCAATACCCACCTACCAAGCAAAAACTGGTCCATCGTGAGGATTACAAGCAACACAGGCAGACTTCTGTGGTTCCATCACCCACCAAAGAGCAGTTACCCACATTTGTTCGGCCTGAGGCACCCAAGCCTTCAAGTAATACATCCCATCAAAGCCCTAATATGCCCAGAGATGCAGTGATAAAACACCAACAGGGCCATAGACGGACTATTAGCTCTTCCAAAGCTGGAATTAGGCAGGCTTTGGAGGCAACTACTGAGTTAGTAAAGGCCTCAGACTCAGAGAGGGACTCTCCTCTTTTGGATCTGGACCAGGAAGACAATGCTCCACTCATTCCACCAAAGCCAGTGTTCTGCCCACCTACTAAGGCTCGCACATGGCCCCGTAGTTTAACAACAAGCAAACGAACTCAAGTCAGCCTGAAACACAATTTTCCTTTACTTCCTCCTTTGCCTCCTCTATTGGGTGAGGACAGCAACATGGATGAAGAGTCACTTTATCTACTGGATCCTCCATCTCCATTCCTTCAGGAAGAGGGTGGTTTATTACATGGAGGCCTGCCTCTCTCACCTTGCATCAGTCAGGAAGGGATTGATGAGGGGTTGTTTAGTTGGGGTGCTCAAAGCAGGGAGCTCAGACAACGCACAGCCTCCGAGCTTAAATTTGAGGAGGATGAACGCAGGATACTTGAAGAGTTTGAGCAACAAGAGCAAGAACTGTGCAGGAAAATGATGGAGGAGGAAGAGGCGGTGTGTCAGAAACTAAAAAAAAAAGCAGAGGAAAGGGCTCAGAGAGAGGAAAGAGAATGGGAGGCAGTTCTTAAATTAGAGAACAGAGAGGCAAAAGACAATACCTGGGAAAGGGAAACACTAGAATCCGAAAAATGGGGGTTAATGGACTCTCCCTGTCATTGGCCACTGCTGACTCCACCTACAGGATTTGGGAGCCCTGGAGCACCCAGTGTTTCACCCTGTCCAAGCTCAGGGTCTGAGTCAGATGATCTTTTCCTTGCGCTGGAGAGGCAGTGTCAAGAGGATGAAGGAGAGGAGGCAGTGGAGATGAGTGTAGATCCGGAGAATTTTGAGCCCCATCCACTTCCTTGTTTACAGGAAGAGGAAGATGAGACAGACGATGAAAAAGAGACTCCTGGGATTGAATATGAAGCTTGTCCTCTAGATCCAGTTTATTCTGCAGAGCCTGATAGTGGTGCAGTGGACTTGGAGAAATGTGTAGGCGATGTAGAAATAATCCAGTCAATACACAAAGAAAGCGTTTCAAACTTTGACGTGATGCGAGCTAAAGACTGTGAAAAGGAGCATGGTGTCATTGATAAAGAATGCAGTGTTGACTATATTGAAGACAAAGCAATGCTGGAAGAAGAAGAGATAAGTTACCCAACAGACTCTGCTCTTGGTCAACAATTTGATTCTGATTCTAGTGGTGCCCATGTGTCCAAACCCGATGGAATGGATATTACAGACTATGAACAGGGGAGACATGCACAGACTGAAACAGACCCAGACAGCGGAGCATCATCTGAGTTTTATGGGAAATACTGGGAAGAGAAAGCCAGCTGTCACTCTCAGAACACTTTAAATCATTACCATGAGAAGACTGAGGAAGAGACTGAGAAGGATATGGAAGAACACGAGGAGTTAGACACAGAGTGGGATGTGTATGAACACTCTGAATCAAGTTTGTACAGCTGTCAGGGACTTGTGGTGAATCACTCTCTTAATCCTCTGCAAATGGTTGAAAGGGAAATCAACAGTGAATACAGACAGCACACTGACAATCAGATTTCAATTGAAGACGATATCTGTATTGACAAACACAACATGGAAGTAACTTCAAACATAAAGGGACCAGATGTTGCTTTAGACAGATTTAATGTTCTTTTGAATGATCTTGGAGATCCAGCTCTGGAAACTATAGCAGAATTGACAACTAGCACCCCTAAATCCGACTCTGTTCCACCTGTACACCTTCAACAGCCAAACTCTGCATCAAATCCATTTTCATTTCCCCCACCATCAATATCAGAGTCTTGCAGTACTGGGTTGAATACCAAGAATTCCGAAGCCATTGTGATATCAGATAGTTTTGTTTACCTGGCTGTGTCTGCATTGCCTCAGTGCCCCCATGACTGCCCCCCATCTCCGCTTGAAGATTTAATTCTTCCAAGTCTCATCTCCAAACCTTCCTGCGGCCCAGACACAGAGGAAGACAGAGCCATACTTTCCCCTGACAGCTTTGTTTACATGGCAGCGCCTGAACGACCCCAGCCTTGCTCCTCAGAAGTTTTCTCTGCCTGTGAGGACACCCCAGATCTGGACTTAGACTCCTGCTCTGAGGGAACCCAGTCAGGAGTGGATGGGGTGGAGTTTGTCTTGGGCTCTATGACAGGTGACAGTGACTGGGAATCTGATGGGTCTTTTGTGGATTTTTCTCCACTCGTGTCCACAGACCAACATTGGGATCACCTTGAGCCTGGCATACTACAGAATCTTTTTGCACATACAGAAACAGGCTACACACTGTCATGTAGGCCTCGGGAAGATTTGCTCCAGTCAGGGGAAAAGCCTTGTTCTAAAGACCTCAATTTAGAATCAGAAAGAAGCTCTAACACTGAGACTGACTCAGCAACTATATTGCCAAGTTCCAGCATTGATCAAGAAGCCAAGGTATGCTTTCATTTATTTTTTTTATCGAATGATGCATCCAATTTTTGTTTTCCAAAGAAAACAAAGTTGTTGCTATGATTGCACTTTTTTCAACTTTCTGCACTTGCTATATGACAACAAAGTGAGGTATGTTCAATTTAATAATGACATATTCTCAATATGGAAAAAAGACATAAAAATGACTTGCATCTGGATTACATTTCGCTGAGCACTTTAATATTTATGTATTCAGACTAAGCAGAAACAATAGTGTAAAATTTGGGAGTGATATAACAATAGCATGCCTTGTAAATAAACACATTTCCCAGTGGAGAGAAATTCAATTACACTGCAGAGGTCCTGGTTCATTGGTTTTAACCTAATAAGAGGGGAGTGGTAGATGGACAGTAAATGCTAAGCAAAAATCTGGTTTTAGCTTTGAATGTGGACAAAAGAGGCACAGTGTAGAAAAACAACTAGGTCATGAAGCTGAGCGTGGAAAGAGTGTACTGGGAATTAAATGGTGTCAAAGCTGTAATTAGCTAGTAGCATTTGAGTCACATCATTTTAAATGATTACAATTTAGTGCTTGCAAGCGACTTAAGGGACACAGCACTTGGGTTTGTTTGGTGTGTATGAGCCGGTTGTGTGGATACCAGTCGGGGTCAGGGCTAATTTCTAATGCACGCAGATGTTGATCACATGTTTTGAAGCATTTGTGAACTGCTTGCTGTCTGCCTGTATTGCTGATCTTAGATGCAGGGTTTACAGCATTTATTTCAAGTGCTTATCCCATATGTTTATGTTGATGAAGTCTTGTTCAATACAGAGGAAGCAGTCTATGTAAATAGACTGAATCTTTCACTTTTTTGTCATAACTTACCTTCACACTTTGCCTTACTTTGGCAGAAGCACAATTTTCTGGTCTAACATTTATCTGTGCGTGAGTGTGTCATAGATTTTGTTTTGTCTATATACAGTATATTATCAGCCTAAGTCTCTGTTCAGTCTTTCTCGCAGCCTTTCTGACTTCAGTTTAATGTCATAAGATTCCACTTAAACTCTGTTCTCACTTAGAGGATTATATTTACCTGGTGTGTTGTGCAGATAATCTGCAAGGTCATCAGGCTAAATTAAAGGGGAGGACATCTTTACTATTTAAAACACGCAGAAATGATTAGAAAACGGTAATGTTCAGTTAATCTTTTAGAATTCAGGCAGTTCAAGAACTTATTTAAAAAAATAAAAACCAAGGTCAGTTGTTAATGATTAGAAATACTTTGAGGCTACATAAACTCTGAGTGATTCTGACTGGCAGATAAACTATTCAGTTTTTATCAATACTTCATTGCACATACTGAGCAATTAAAGCATCTCTTGATCCCGTTTAAACATCACTGAGCCATCACATCCACCATGCATGAATTGGCTTGGTGTTGAGATGAGCAAATGAGAGGTAAATACTGTGGCGCTTGGAGTGGAGCTGCATCTGCCAAGTTGTTTAGGGAATATAAACTGAGATATTGGATAAGAATGTTGCAAGACTAGCTCATTGTAAACTGGAGTCCTTTTCATCTTAAGTGTTTACTAATTTAAGAGAAATTTGCTACCCATAAAACCATTTGATTAAAATCGTTTCTAAAATGTGGATATATGTTGCAGTTCTGTTCCAAATAATTTTTGTTTGTTTTAAATGTCAAAAACACGTAAATGATGTACTGAAAGACAAAAAACGAGGCAAAGAACCAGCTGAATCAGGTCTGTCTGGCGCATTTTGGCTTTATTGATGTGATAATTCTTGTACCCAGCAAGTACCTCGGGTAAATGTAGAACAGACTGAATAGAAGTGGGAGGCGTACATGGTTCAGACAAATGCTTGAAAGCAACCGCAACAACACACTGGTCTCACATTGGATTTGAACGTAGACGCTCTGAAAATGCAAAAAGATAGATACATGTTTATTTTTTTAATAGATGATCCTGTATCTACTCTTACTCTCTAGCTCTCTCTCAATCAGATTGCCTTGAATAATATAGATAACAGAAAGGTTTGTATGTAATTTCACAATCGTGGGCTACTTCAACAAATTGGGATGGAAACAAGCTCCTCTGGCATAAGTCATTCCAAGATTCTGTAAAAGTACCATAAAGAAAAAAACAGTAAAATAGATGCAGTAGAGGCAGCGCAGTAAACAATAGCAGTAAACTGAATCATAAATAGCAATGGATTGAATCAAGTAAATGTATTATTCATTAAATCTTACTCTGCTACATATCATTATGAAGTGTTTTTACATTAAATGCTATAGGTAACTGTTTCACTACAGCCATTTGAGTAACTTTAGCTCTAATCATGGCTGGTGTTCGCTGAGGATTTTTGTTTCCAGCCTTTTGCCTAAATAGTAAGAACTGATGCGTGCTGCCTCGCATGCTTCAGGCTGGTGCATCAAATCTGAATTTAAAATGGTTTTAGAACTAAAAAATAAAAAAAAAACTCAGCAAACACCAGCTGTATTTGTTGCAGGCGAGAATGACTAGTGATGAGAGTAAAAAGCAACTGGTACCAAAAGATATATATGATTTTCTCCAGTTGGAACCTGTATTTTTTGAATGTAGACATTTGTTGGACTTTTGATTGAAGCACCTTGTATTTTTTCTGCATTTGGATATGGATATTTGCCTTTTATTTCCTTTTCCTATTATTTAATGCATTAAGAGGTCTGCGATGAGGTGAGAAAGGATGACTGATTAAATGCAGGAAGAGGGTGAGTGACACAGGCAGAAGGGTTAAAAAGAAAATGAGAATACACTATGAAAAGAGCCCCATCAGAAACACACAAAAAAGTTAGCCTTGATCAGGTATAAATGACTTGAGCTTCTGGTAGTGGGAGTTAGAAGGAAAAAGATGAGGATTCAGGAGTAGGAGGGATGACAAGCACAGTGGTGATGAAGTTCACTCAGCAAAGTTAAGGGTGCTTGCGTGTGTTATTGCGTGCTTGCTGAGGAAAGGAGGAATGACAAGTATGTGGGACATTTCCAGTCTTCTGGTTTAATGCAGTGAAGTTCAACAGTGTGTTGCCGAGGGAAGAAAAGGGAAAAAGAAGGAGAAACCACAAAGATATTGATCGAAGAATTAGAGGATGAGGAAAGAGACTTTACTGTTACGGGAATAAAAACACAACCTGTATCATGTTTGAGTAAAAGTACTTTCTCTGTTATTCCTTAATGGATACACACACACACAACCAGGATGAAGCGTGGGGTGGAACAGGTCATGGATACACTCATTGTTCTGGCTGACAGACTTCCTGTTCCACGCTGGTATGACGCTGATCACCACAACACAACTGCCTTCAAAGTGGGCAGGAATGCACACACATACGTTTCACTAATTTTCAGTTTGTGAGCCCAACTGAAATCATTTCATCTTGAAGCCTTTTGAACAGTATACATCATGCAGGCCTGGTTTGCTGTCTGGGTTCATTACTTCATGTATAATGGAGGAGAATTTATCTAGTGGAAACATAATAAGCATTTACGTGATGAAGCACTAAAGATGTGAACATATAGCTCTGCTTTGCTTTGTAAATAAAAACAATCCTGCATCCACACTTGATCCATTTGTATGTACATGAAAGCTATTTACTTGGCTCATTAACCATCGATACAATATGTTTCTTATTGCATCAAAGCTAATGAAAACCGGAAATGAAAACACTGTAACCTTGGGAAAGGAAATGAATATTTCAGTTTCAGCTTAGCTTTTGTTTCTCTGTGATAGGGGAATACTTGCTTAACTGTGTGGTGACTGCCTTCACATGGCATCACAATAACATGGAAATAACCATTAGTTAGCCAGATGCTTATTTTTTTTATTTTTTTTTTAGATAAAGTTGGACATGTGTAGTATGTTTGAGTTCTTCCAGGCCTTTGTGGTATTTTGAAGAAACTCAAAACCTACATTTTCCGTCATTTTAACAGCACCCCTCTTTTTCACACCAGCTTATTGGTCTCCCTACGGTGTGTGTATATGTTCATGTGTGTTTGTGTGAGAGAATGAGATTATTGGGGTTTGGCTGTCCCAGCAGTATAAACCAACAAACCACACGGATTAATTCTTTCTCTGCTAGCCAATCTAGAATGTCAACACTTGTCAGATGTTTTCATGAAAACAGGCCATCCGCATTACCACACAGACATTTATGTGCTCAAGTCTTTTTCCTGACAGTGGAACCAAACAATAAAATAAGATTTCATTAGTGGTGATGAACAGTGGTCTGAGAATCAATGCAGTACCATTAGCATCTGCAGGTTTTGTAGCTATGATGATTTCATTGGCATATCTGGATGGTTTATAGGTATTAAAATGTATATTTTTTCAGTCCTTATATGAGCCATAGTTTTGTCATCTCCCTAACTGTGTTACAGTACAGAAAACCAGATGCTTTATACATCAGTTTAAAGAACAGAGAGTTGCAGCAGTGGCTTCAATCCCTGAATAATCAATGACCTAATTGATAATAAATAATAAATGTTTGGATATTAATTGTCAAAACCTTTAACGTAAATCAACATTACTTAAAAGTTTGGGCCCTGCTTGGTTCTACAATGAAACCTTGGATTTGAATGTATGTGTGGCTCAGATTCACTATGACGAGCTACATGTGGCTGTTTTTCCGACTCGTTTTAGCCATGGGAGACAGGTCTGGTTGTGTTTAGTGTCGGGTGGCTGCTTCTATTGTCATCACAAGATGGCTCCAGCATTTCACTATAATGTGTGTGTTGAGTCAGCCTTTTCTAGCCAGCCCCTTGCTCGTCTATCCCTATAATCCGCCTCTGCCCCTCCCCTATTTTAGCCTCTACACAGTCACTTCTTTGGTTCCTTCCTGTCTTTCTTCTCCCCACTGCTATGTGTACAACCCTGTCTCCAGTCTCCTAAATGAAGTCATTGTTATATGCACCAAATGTATTTTACTCTTATACTGAACATGTAAGCCATCAACATCAGTGGCCATAACAGGAATTCAATTGTTGCATTTAATATTTTATAAATAGATTGCTAGATAGTCACTTGGTTATGTGGAAATAAATACAGAATGTGCCTTTTGTTCCCTTCAGGCAGTGGAGAGAGAGCCGGTGGACAGCATCCAGCCAAAGTTACAGCATGTCAATGCAGTAGGTCAAGGTCTGATTCAAAGCGCTGCCAAGCACACCGACACCCAGGGCCTGGAGCATGACCTGGAAACCACTAACCTCCAATGGAACTCACTTAACAAACGGGTAACAAGAACTTCTGAAGCTTATCCCTCGGTGTCTTCCAAATGTGAAATTATTTTATTGGTTATGGTTTATAAAATGAGAGTTGGCTGCTCACAGTACTGCACCGCAATTTGAATTAAAGAAAGAGGTGTTGGATTTTAATTAGATCAAATATTTGAGTCTGTATGTTAAGTCAAAAATATAAGTACTGATAATGCTGTATTCCTCAAGTATTGTTGTACATCTAGTAAATAATGGTGATAACTACATAGACCTGTATCTGTTTTTATTTAATGGTGTCTCCTCCTTCTTCAGGTTGCGGAGCGCATCGCCCAGCTGCAGGAGGCCTTGTTGCATTGTGGAAAATTCCAGGACGCTCTTGAACCTTTGTTAAGCTGGCTGAGGGACACGGAGGAGCTAGTTGCCAATCAGAAGCCCCCATCTGCTGAATATCGTGTTGTCAAAGCCCAGATCCAAGAACAAAAGGTACAAGGAAGAGGATCATTCACACATAAGGAAGAAACTCGCAGTTCTTCAGCAGAGACACATTTACTGTCAGGTTTCCAGATTCCCCTCCTCACATGGCCAACCCCCCCTCAACCCCCAACACACACATAACCTTAGGCACACATACATTATCAGCGGTTAATTTTCCTGGCAGCCAGCCATCCCAGTTGAAGCTGTGCCAGTCAAAACACACATCCACACAGGCATGGTTCGTGTGCATTGTTTTCAAGGACACACTTGCTGTTGCCCGTTTATCAGCACATAGTTCCTGTGTTTGTGCTGATAAGGGTGCTGCAGCTTCAGTAATTGATCAATCACAAGTGTTTGTGAGAGTTGTCAGTGTTTGATAATGAACAAGAGAGGAAACTATAGAGTTGTGTCTGAAATGAGCTGATAGTTTAAAGAATGAGAGTAAGTGAGAATGATACATAAGCAGGAAATGGATTCACGCAGGGCAGTTATTGATTTAAAAACAGATGGTGGCTCTGGACCTTTCCCCAGAGTTCTGCGATGACATTGACAAATGTTAAATGAAGCTGATTGGAAAAACAACCTTTTAGTTTAAAAGAAACATTTCATAAATAACTGCAATATTAGCTAAAACCTCTTCACAATCAACCAATCAAAAAAACATTTTGTGTGTAAGCAAACCAAAATGAATGTGTTTTTACATCAATTATCATTTATTTCTCTCCATCGACAGCTACTCCAGAGGCTGTTAGATGACCGACGGCCAACTGTGGAGATGATCCATGCTGAAGGGGAGAGAATTGCAGCCACAGCTGACCCAGTAGACAAAGAGAAGATTGAGACCCAACTCCATAAACTGGGAGAGAGATGGGCCGACTTACTTGACAAAGCTGGTACCAGGTAATTCTCCACAGTACACAGATGGCCTTTGAGTGAGAAAAGAATATTTTAATTTATGTTTTTTAAATAAAAAGGAAAGCCAGTAGACTGAAATAAACTTTAAAGTCATTAGAAACATAACTCAAAAGAAATGCATCCATCAAAAGTCTGCCTCTGTCCTCCACCTGTCCATAATTTCTCGGTGTCCATGTTGTAACTGCACCGCTCCCTTTTGTCTCCAAGGCAGAGGAAGTTGGAGGAACTGCAGGTTTTGGCTCTTCAATTTCACGAGTCTCTGGAACCACTGGGAGAATGGTTGAGCACCACTGAGAGACGCTTGAGCTCAGCTGAGCCTATGGGAACCCAGACAGCCAAGATCACACAACAGATCGCTAAGCACAAGGTAGAGTTTAGACCGTCAAGATCCTACCCTAAAAAGATTCTCTTGCAACTTACACGCTAAAACACAACCTGGAAATACGTAGTTCACTTCAGAAGTAAAAAGAAATCCTAAAAAACCAACAGAACCTGACAACACTGCCTACAGTAGCCTGAAAACGTTTGTTAATGTGAATGAGACTCTGGTGTGGTTGCAAAAAGTGTTTACAAGCTGCAATACCTGCCAAAGGAGGTGCTGTCAGCTAATAACTGTGCAGGGTGCCTGAACTTTTGCTGCAGGGCCTTTTCCTACTGTTGTTGTAAGTAAAAGATTTAAATGAATAACATATTTTATTTCATGGAGTTGGTCGTGTGTGCCTTTTAGAGATAATTTGAGCTCCTATTTCTGTATCTGTTCACAGAAACAGACATTTGTGAGCAAGGGAGCCCAAACTTTTGCATGCCACAGCGTCAGTGATTTGGAGTTAAATAGAAGTGATTGTCCACTGTCCCAGACTGGTCTGATCCACATGATAGAAATACAGTTTAAGTTAGAAACACTTTCTGGTAAACTGCATATACAGTAGGTGGCATAAATCCAGTATTACAAATCTTCCATATCGTACAAATCAAATAGAGGTTTATTAGGTTGTTCATTCTCTTTCTTTGGTTTATGTTGTAAAACCTCTTGGTTTCTTCTGTGCAGTAAAATAAGATAAAAGGCTTTTTCAAATAGCCTTCTAAATCTATGTTATTGAAATATCCTGGAAATAGCTATGTAACAACACAACATAAATAACACCAAATTTATTGAGTCATTCTATACATATATTTGTTTTTAGTTCATTCTGTTCTCTTTTGTTCTTTTTTATTTACAGTCATTGTTTCCATTTTCCACTTTAGTATTTTCTGTTGATCTATAATTTGTCATTTGCATGTGCTCATATTATTTTTTTCCCACCTTCCTTTTTTTTTGTGACTGTCCTTGTCTCACCTCTCTTCACCCTCCCCTAAACCATACATGCATTCACACATACACCTGTACACACACACACACACACACACACACACACACACTTCCCAGGCAGTGCAAGCTGAAGTGTCTTCACGTGAAGCTGAGGTCAGCCACCTGGAGTCCCTCAAGCAGTTGCTCATCCCTCTCAGCTGTGCAGTAGATTGTGATTGGCTGAGTGAGCGGGTGGATGCTGTGAGGTTGGGGCACTCAGACCTTGTGGCTTGGTGTGAGAGGCGCGATGTCCTGCTGGAGCAGGCGCTGGCTAATGCTCAACTGTTTGGGGAGGATGAAGTAGAGGTGCTGAACTGGCTGGCGGAGGTGGCTCAGAGGCTGGCTGAGGTCTCGGTCCAGAGCTACCAGCCTCAGCTGCTGGCCGAACAGCACCAACACACTCTGGTATGATCATGGTTATGCCTATTAGATTTTCTCACTTGTTACTTCATCCATTCAGAACATAAAGGAGTACATTCCTTCTCTACTTTGTGTAGATTTCTTTTTTTGGTTTGTTTGTTCGTTTGATTTGTATCTGACAGTGAACCTAATTTATAGTTTGGTTTTTATTTCAACGTCAGGCCCTGAATGAGGAGATACTTGGCAGGAAGAAGACAGTGGACCAAGCCATAAAGAATGGACAAGCCTTGCTTAAACAGACCACAGGTAACATACTCCTTCAATTCATGTTGCAGGTTATTTAGTCATTTTTAAATTAAAAAATAAAATGGAGAGAAACATCTTATAAAATGTATTTTAGTATAGATTGAAACAAAATCTCACTGGAAAAATGTTAGTGGATGTTTTCACAAATCCAAAAACACTCAAATGAAAAGTAACAATGCAAGAATTAGTTTAAGTTTATGTCTCACATGTGGATCTGCGGTTTGATCGGGAAATGTTTCATTCATTTATCCTCCTAAGGTGAGGAAGTCCTTTTGATCCAGGAGAAGCTGGACAGCATAAAGTCTCGCTATGCTGAGATGACTGCTGGAAGCAGCAAGGCTCTGCGGATCCTGGAGCAGGCGCTACAACTGGCCTCGCGATTTGCCAGTGCTCACGAAGATCTCAACCAGTGGCTGGACAGTGTAGAGGCTGAACTTAACAGTGTGGAACCCGATGCCACACCTGCATACCAAGAAAGACAAAAGGTAAATGAACATGGAGGAAAATATTGTTTAAAATACACAAAAAAACCCAAAATATGGATCTAATGTACAGTAATTGTTTTTTTAGTTTATGACACAGGTAGCATATTGGAGCAGATTTGTATATAGCATCGATTCTGCACTATAGAGCGCATCAGAGTATACCACAGTAATAAACTGCACCACCCAAATATTATTCAATTTAAGAACAAATACACAAATAAGCTGCGCCTGACAATAAGCTGCAGGTGGCCACTTTGAAACATGAGATCTTTATGGCACAATTATATGGAAAAATTATTTTAAATATTTGATCTCTAAACACGGCAGTAACACAGCTGTAAAATGACATTACGGTAACACGGCGGTTAAACAAATACCAAGCTGTTGATTGTTAGCCTTTAACTTAGCCTTTAACGGCTCAGCCGTAAATATCCATTCATATTCAGAAAACCTTAGTGATTATGGGGGGATGATTGAGGAAGTCATCGAAATCAATAAATAAGCTGCATTGCTCTATAAACCGCAGGGGTCAAAGCGTGGGAAAAAGTAACGTCTTATAGCACGGAATTTACGGTATGTCAGGAATTTGGTTTGTGTAACTAATGTTTCTCATTTCTTGATGAAGGAGCTGAAGAAAGTGTCTGCGGAGAAGCGCCTGGTGTTAGACACAGTGAATGAGGTTAGCAATGCTCTGCTAGATTTGGTGCCCTGGCGAGCCCGCGAGGGACTAGATCGTCTGGTCGCAGATGTCAACCAACGCTACCGCCAAGCTGATGATACCATCACTCAGCGTGTGCAGCTGGTACAAGCTGCCATACAAAGGTCACAACAGGTACTGCAAACATTTTGAACTGAATGTTTGTTCAATGTTTGTTTGTTCAAGTTTGATATTGTTTCTTTGACTTCTAAATGACTGGAACGCTCACATAGAAATACATGTAGTTCCACACAGAATGCTCAGATATGTAGTCATGCTCATAAATCTTTATCCATGCATAAGCAAACACGTGTGATGAGGCTACAGTATTAACTGTGAGCCCTTGAGCTGGTTGAACTCTCATTTTGTTTGGTTTCAGTACGAGGAAGCTGTCGACGCCGAGCTGGCCTGGGCAGCAGAAACAGAACGGAAACTGACATCTCTTGGGCCTCTTAGTCTGGAGCCTGATGTGACCGTGGCTCAGTTGCAAGTCCAAAGAGCCTTCAACATTGACATCATCAGACACAAAGACACAGTGGATCAGCTTCTAGCTACCAGAGATGACATCCTGGAAACCTGCAGCGATACCCAGAAAGATGCTCTCATTGTGAGTGTTTCTGCTAAGAAAAGCTAAGAATGTTTGGTTAGTGGTAACGATGCACAGTGACTGGGTCCTGAAGAACACAATAAGCAACAGTCAATTTATCTCTCGAAATTCATCCTGAGGACATACCATTGATTATAATTGATACTCTTCCTCAGATAAAGACAAATTCGCTCAGCACTCGTTATGATGCAGTTAGCCAGAAGCACAGTGAGCGATTCTCAGCGTTGGAGCAGGCCCAGGTGTTGGTGGCTCGCTTCTGGGAGACTTATGAGGAACTGGAGCCGTGGTTGGGCGAGACCGAAACCCTCATCACTCAGCTGCCGCCAGCAGCCATCGACACTGACGCACTCCGACTGCAACAGGATCAAATGAGGGTGTGTGTTTTTTTAATTAAAAGAACATTCAGTCATCTCCATTGTTTAGGATCAGTTATGATTAATATGTTCTCACTGGTGTTTTCATTATCCTGAGCACTCAAAATGCAATTATATTTTTATTATTATTTACGTAATTTACTATTTAGATTTCTTAATGAAGCAGTTTTCTATTACCATACATTAACTATGTATTTTTAAAGCGGTTACAAACATCATTTAAGATAAGATAAATTTTTTTGATCCCACATTGGGGAAATTCACATGTTACAGAGGTAGCACGTGTTGTACAGTACAGTATAGTACTAAAAGAAAAAAGAAAAATACTCTTATGTTATGTACATTATATATATTATATACAGAAATTAAAATTAAAAATTATATACAGAAAAGGAATGTCAGACGATATGAAGAAAAATGAAGGTGCAAACAAGACATTCCGGAGGTAGAATGATTATGTAGTACGGAGAAAAATATGCCAAACCCTGGGTTATTGGTGCTACATTAAGAGTTGTGAATGTTGTACAATCTGACTGCAGTTGGGATGAATGACCTGCGGTATCGTTCCTTTTTACATCGTGGGTGTAACAGTCTGCTGCTGAAGGAGCTGCTTCAATTATTTTATATAATTTCCTGTCAAGCTAAGCACACACATTTGTATGTATTTGTGTCCTTGACCTATTTGAATCCTCTTAAATAGCAAATTAGTAATAGGTTTGATTAATCAATATACTAAATGTCATACTAAAATCTATAATTCAGCACCAATATTTTAAAGTATCAATACTGTTCAAAACACTGGACTTTATTGCCATCTGTCTTATTATTGGCTGTATAGCTGCTTAGGGAGTCCATTGCAGAGCACAAACCCCATATCGACAAGATATTAAAGATTGGGCCCCAGCTGGCAGAGCTCAGCGTCCAGGAGAGAGAAACGGTAACTCAACGCTACACCGAGGCTGAGAAACGTTACTGGGTCATCAAAGAAGGGGTCAAAGCTCGGGCAGCAGCTCTAGATGAGGCAGTATCACAGTCTACTCAGGTAAAAGGAGACATTTCAATATCATATATTTTAATCATTATTTATTAATGTATTTGACATGTGTGAATATATTCTTACCAAGAGCTAACAGATAACCTACAATGTTAAAACTTAATTGCATTGTGAATGTTGCAATTCATCTCATAAGACATCATTAAATCACCAGGGTTGATATTGCCTGTCTGCACTGTTTGCATGTGTATGATTTAACTTACTGTGTTGTTTTTTTCACTCTCCGCTCCCCTTTATACCAACTCTTGTTTCACTTCACTCTGTCCTCCTTGCTCCACCCTAAACCTGCCACCATCTTGTTTCTCCTCCCCAATGTAACCCAAAATTTAACTCTCTAAAACTTGACTTTCCTCCTCATGTCCACCCCTAATGCCTCCAACATCCTGCTCTTTGTTCATTGTGGATGTGCTGTGTGTGTTGCCCCACCATTTTCTCCATGGTCACTGCTCACTGCAATCACCCAGCTGTTAGAGGTAAGACAAATAACTGACCAACTGGCACTCAGGCCCACCACCTGATTTGATCAATCAATGAAAGCTGAATTGAAAATCACTGAGTAACCATCTAAGCAGACAGCAAAGTCTGCCCTTGATTTTCTTTAACACTTTTGCTATTGAAATGTTGAAACTCAAAACAAGGTCTAAATGATTTGTCTGCCAACCATAAGTGGCAGCAAAACTGGAAGCTTAATGAGTTTTTTTGTTCTATTGTAATCATGATTTCTGTTTCCCACTGAAGACTTAAAACTTTTCTTCACTATAAACTTAGTTTCCCTCCGTGTGATTAATCAAATTTAGCTAATATGGCTAGGTGACAGGCTGTAGGTGCAATACTAAGATGTGTGATAGTTGAGAAATGTTCCTTGGTTCGCTGTTCTTATTCAAGATTCTGATGCATTTCTAATAAAATAAAAAATCTGGAACATTTTTACCACAGATGACTAACCACCCACTCACCTCCTCAGAATGTCTCACTTTCAAAATGTCACCCAACTATCAAAGTACCCACACCCAACCCCCTCAACACATTCAGTCTTAATCTATCACATAATACTTCCTGCATTCCGCCCCCAGTTCCATGACAAGATGGACCCCCTGCTGGAGACCTTGGAGGGGGCGGTCCAGCGGCTGCGGCAGCCTCCCTCTGTGGCAGCAGAAGTGGAGAAAATTCGGGAGCAGCTGGCTGAGCACCGAGCCCAGGGGATGGAGCTGGACAAGCTGCTGCCAAGTTTCTCAGCGCTGTGTGCCCGCGGGGAGGAGCTCATCGGTCGGGCTGCTTATGATGATCCTGCCGCTCAGGGTGAGAGCCTGACGTGTGACTGACAGTGACTGACAGTTCAGACCATCACAAATGGCTCACAGACACACATGACACACTGTTGTAAGACTTTGGATGTGTTCTTTTTTAACCTCTGTTGGGCCATACTTCCTATTTATTCAGTAAATTTATTTACATTGTAGATTAAAAGTTTAAAAAAAAATCTGTCATGGTATAATCAAGCAAATGCGGAGAATCCTGATCTACAATCCTCTGCAGAGGGTTAGTAAATATGGCACTTAAGATCTCAATATGACTTTCAGTGCTGCCATCTGTGGAAAACTGCAAATGTATCTTAAATTCTACTGCAACTATTTGAACTTTCTGCTTTACACTCCAGCCAGCCATGCTTTGTAGAAATTAAAGGATATAAATGAGAAGTGATACTGCAGTTGGTGTAAACTGATGAAAATCCATTTACAGGAGAGAACTGTAGATAGCAGCATTCAAACAAAAAACATATATCGTTAGAATAAATTAGCAATAGCCAGCATGCCCTGTAATAATCCAATAAGTCCATCACCCTGTCCCGTCTCCCCTGCAGCTGTCCGTTCTCGCCTCCTACGCTTGCGTTCTCTGTGGGATGAGATCCGACAACGGGCTGAGGAGAGGGAAGGTAAACTGAATGATGTCTTGGACCTGGCCGGCAAGTTCTGGGCTGATGTGGCGGCACTACTGAGTACACTTAAAGACTCCCAAGATATTGTGAAAGAGCTGGAGGACCCTGGTGTAGACCCTTCCCTCATCAAACAACAGATTGAAGCCGCTGAGGTATGAGAGATTTGCAACAGCATGTGAAGTCTGACAATTGAGTATTCTACTGTCAAAACACATGCTTTTTCTCATTTTCTTCTCCTTTTTCTCTCTGTGCTATCTAATCTATATACTAGGCCATTAAGGCAGAGACAGATGGGCTAAGGGAGGAGTTGGAGTTTGTCAGGACCCTTGGTGCTGACCTCATTTTTGCCTGTGGAGAAACTGAGAAACCTGAAGTAAAAAAGACGATTGATGAGGTATAATATCAGAATCTAATCGTGTCAACTATTTTTGTGATTCCGATATGTAATCATAAGTTTGTCCAGAATTCCCTACAGATTCCTTATTATATCTTGTTAGAGCTTCACATTAGATCCACATTTATATTTTCTTGGTCATAGTAGTGAAGGATGATAAATCGGGTACTTGTTAACATAATTATATTACTCTTCTCCCAGATGAATGGTGCCTGGGAAGGCCTGAATCGGACATGGAGGGAGAGAATGGAGAGGCTGGAGGAGGCCATGACAGCATCGGTACAGTATCAGGATGCACTGCAGGTTTGTGTTTCACTGTTAATGTCTATTTATCAGGTGTTTATCATCATGCCTTGTCGTTCCTTATACTTACTTCTTTATGTCTCCATTTTAGAATATGTTTGACTACCTGGATAACGCTGTGATCAAGCTGTGTGACATGTCAGCTGTGGGAACGGACCTTGGAACTGTTAAACAGCAAATTGAAGAACTCAAGGTTGGCAACTCTAATTTTTCATCACTGTAGGAGAAGTCATGCATGTTGGTGGCAGATTTGTTCGTAGGTTAAGGTGTGTGTGTGTGTGTGCGTATGTGTGTGTGGGGGGGGTCATTCATAATTTAAACAAATTTTACCAACATAAATTTACTTTTTCATTAAGCAATAAAAAATTTATATCTTCTCTCTTTCTGTTTTTTACCCTTCTTCTCTTTTTACCTGAGCAGCAGTACAAGGTTGAGGTTTATCAGCAGCAGATTGATATGGAGAAGCTCTGCCATCAAGGAGAGCTCTTGTTGAAGAAGGTTTCAGATCAGACGGACAGAGACATGATCCAGGAGCCACTGACCGAACTCAGACATCTCTGGGATAATCTGGGAGACAAAATCAACCACAGACAGGTACCAAGCTTCAGTATCATCTGAAATCAAATTACTAATCACAATTACTGAATGGTTGCAAAGTGTCCCTGCAGCCAATAGTTCATGTTTTTAAGCTGAACTATTCTTGTCTTTCTGACACTACAGCACAAGTTGGAGGCAGCCCTGTTGGCCCTGGGTCAGTTCCAGCATGCCCTGTCTGAACTGCAGGCCTGGCTAAACCACACACATACCACTCTAGACACACAGCGACCAGTCAGCTCTGACCCCAAGGCCATCGAAATCGAACTTGCCAAACACCACGTATGTTTTCAGTCATTACCAGCAACTAATATTTCCCTTTGATCAATTTTGGACATTCTTTTGTTTTTATATTTTTCACATTTTGTTATCAAATAGCAGAATTCACATTTGGGACACTCTTTCAGGTATTGCGTAATGATGTACTCTCCCATCATGCAACGGTGGAGAATGTTAACGGTGCTGGTGCTGAGTTACTAGAGTCCTCTCCTGGTGATGAAGCCAGTCACCTCCGGGACCAACTGGATCAGCTCAACCAGAGCTGGCAGAGCCTTCTGCTGAAGACACAAGAGCGTCAGAAACAGCTGGAAGCTGCCCTGCAGCAGGTACTATAAAAACAGCAACAGTAGTGGGATTAATAGCAGCTCTAATCATAATGTTGACTTCACATCTTGTGCAGCTTGACTGTTTTAGACTTACCCTGTGTGGTTCTGTGTAGGCTGAAGGTTTCCATGGTGAACTGGAGGAGTTCCTTCAGTGGCTGAGGAGGACAGAGAGTCAGCTGTCTGCTGCCAAACCAACAGGCGGTCTGCCTGAAACAGCCAGGGAGCAGCTTCAACAACACATGGTGGTTTATGGTCCCATTAATACAGACAGACCCACACCCAATTTCTTCATTTTACGTTTACTAGCATTGGGAACTTATTGAAAATTTGTTAATTTCACACAAGGCCAGTAGTCCCAGTAAATTGAATACTGTTTTTTAACAAGCTGTTAAAAAAAATCTCCTCCACAGGGAGACCCTAAGGAAGTTGTAAATGCCCTAAAACTTTTAATATTCAGTTTTACTGTTTACATTCACTGCCATTCACTACCATGAGAGAAAAAAAGGATTAAGGCTACTTATGAAACTTTATCTAACTTTTTTTTTGGTTTTGTGTGTTTAGCCAAAATTATGTGTTAGATCACGCTCGTGCTATTGTTTACACAGAGGCACTTGGTACGGAGTGACGATTCCACATAATATTGGTTGTTCTCACAGAGAGAAGCCCATTCTGACTCAAACCTTTGATTATCATCATTGTCTGCAGGAGCTTCAGGCCCAACTGGCTCAGAGAGCAGATCAGTATCATCGCCTGCAAGATCAGGGAGAGTCTATGCTGCTCGCTCGCGGAGGAGACGAGTCTGGACCTGGTACTACCCAGACCCAGCAAAACTTGAGCATACTGCAGAACAAGTGGGGAAGCCTTAATGCCAAAATGGATGACCGCAGGGTAAAAATGTGACACGCATGTTCTTTTTCTTACTACCGTATATATAATTTGGGGATTACAGCAAATGCTGCCTCTGGGAGACTGTTTTGCATTTAAGTCACTTGTATCACGTATACTTTACAGGCAAAGCTGGATGAGGCCATTGCCTTGGCAACAGGTTTCCAGTCTTCTCTCCAAGACACAATTAATTGGTTGACACAAGCTGAGCAGACCCTGAATATGGCCCAACCTCCAAGCCTTTTACTGGACACAGTGCTCTTCCAAATTGATGAGCACAAGGTATTGAGTGTGCTTAATCTTTGTCTGTAATGATTGTTTTGTGTTCTAAATACACCTTGTTGATTTTATTTTTGAGTAGAGCACAAAAGAAACAAATAGCATTGTGTCTGTTCAGGTGTTTGTGAATGAGGTGAACACACACAGAGAACAGGTCCTGGCTCTGGAGAAGGCAGGCTCTCAGCTCCGTTTTTCTAGCCTGAAGCAGGATGTGGTTCTCATTAAAAACCTGCTGCTCAGTGTTCAGGCCCGATGGGACAAGCTGGTCCAGAGGTCTCTGGATCGTGGCCGACATCTCGATGAGGCCCGCAAACGTGCCAAACAGGTACTGAACTGAAATAGGCCTACATAGCCTCACCGATGATGATGATACAAGGACACAGGGATTATAGAGATCATATCTTAAAATATAAATCAAAATCAATGTACACCACCCATAGCTTAACTTTTAACCTCAAAGTATACATATTGCCAACTGTGTAACAGAGAGTTCTCTCTTCGCTCCTCTCTGTGTCTTTCTAGTTCCATGAGGCCTGGAGGAAGCTATCAGACTGGCTAGAAGAAGCTGAGAAAAGACTGGACTCTGAGCTGGAGATCTCGAATGAGCCCGACAAGATTAAAGTCCAGCTGGCCAAACACAAGGTACACTTGCCTGTTATTGTGTTGTGCTGCTATACAAGTCAGTGTTTCTCTTTGGTCCCCTGCTCAACATATTTTTCCTTATTTTCCCATTTCCCCAGGAGTTTCAGAAAGCCTTAGGATCCAAACAGCCTGTTTATGACACCACAGTGAGGTCTGGAAAAGCTATGAGGGACAAAGCTCAGCTGCCTGCAGACACCCAGAAACTAGATAACCTGGTTGGTGAAGTTCGAGACAAGTGGGACACTGTCTGTGGGAAGAGTGTGGAAAGGTGAAGACACCCTCTCCAACTGTTTATGCCAAATTGGAGAAAATGAAACAGAATGATGAACTTTTTTTTTTGTTTTCCTCCATGTTCAGACAACACAAGCTGGAGGAGGCTCTGCTGTTCTCAGGGCAGTTTGCAGAGGCTCTGCAGGCCCTGGTGGACTGGTTGTACCGTGTGGAGCCCCAGCTGACGGAAGACCAGCCTGTCCATGGAGATCTGGACCTGGTGTCCAATCTCATGGACTCACACAAGGTAAATTTGCTAAACAGATACAAACAAGAAATAATTGTTACATTTTATACTTGTGGTAGGTGTACTGCCATTTTAAGGCAGTAAATTTGAAGTGTTTTCAATGTATATGCTACAATAGTTCGATGGATAGTGTTCATGTTTTTGTTTGATCATCTAAATCATGATAATAACATAAATTATAATAACAAATTCAAGTAATGGCTTTAACTATGGTACCAAAAAATTAAACCAATATCAGTGTATTGAGTTTAAAGACTGAATTCAAAGGTTACAGTTTACAGTTGTATATGACTTTTAATGCATGTTGATTTCTTCATTGCTTTGGAATTACTCATTTTTACTATTCTCCATATACAGTCTTTTCAAAAAGAGCTGGGGAAGAGAACCAGCAGTGTTCAGACTCTAAAACGCTCAGCTCGAGAGCTAATGGACACTGGGCGAGATGACACAGCCTGGGTGAAAGTTCAACTTCAGGAGCTCAGCACCCGTTGGGATACAGTTTGTGCCCTGTCAGTCACAAAACAAACTCGCCTGCAGCAGGCCCTTAAACAGGTCTGAAAACCTAGTAGAACGTTAAATATTCTCCAAATGTCAGAATGCTTTTTTTTTTTTAAACACAACTTCTCCCCATCTTCTATCTACACCAGGCAGAGGAGTTTCGCACAGCTGTGCAGGTGCTCCTAGAGTGTCTGTCTGAGGCTGAACAGACCCTCCGTTTCCGTGGTGTTCTCCCTGAAGAGGCCGAGACCTTACAGGCTCTGTTGCACACACATCGCGACTTTATGGGCACTGTAGACGCCAAGAGAACAGATGTCAACAAAGCTGCTGGTATGGGAGAGGCTATCCTGGCTGTCTGTCACCCTGATTCCATCACCACCATCAAACACTGGATTACCATCATCAGAGCACGCTTTGAGGAGGTGAAGAGTGAATTGCTCTCAGAATTGAGCCATTAGATCCTTACATGTTAAATGTGTTATGTGTTATGAAATGTTCTTTTTTTAATATTGTTTAACATTTTATCAGAAGGGCTAACAAAGATTTAAATATTCTGTCTTCAACGCGGACCACTACTAATTAATGGTCTATCTGTTAGCTATCATTTTGATATCAAATATCAATTTTTTTTTGTTTCCTGGTATAAACTGTATATATGATTATATTGCTGTACATTATACTTGTATAAACTGTGTTATTACATATTATCTTAATTCAATCAATTTTTAGACCCTTAATAATCAAAATAATGTCGTCATGACAGCCCCTTTTCCACCTCCATTCCCAACACTTTAATTACCAGGAATTTATTTACCAGGGGAAAAAGCAACTCCTGCTAATATGTAACCTGAGTGGATAGCATTTCTACCTCCAAGGGGATTAAGGAGCAGTACAGCTGTCAAACCCACTGAAAAAGTTGTGGTCCCTTAGATTCTTATAGTCTTGCTAGTGGGTTTTTAAACTTGTCAGACTGTGCCCTACAGTTAACTCTTTATAGCTACATTAAGCTATTCTTCAATTGTCTCAGTCATTTTGCATTGCTGAAAGTTTTTTGCTTGGTTTTTTTGGTTAAAAAAAATGTGTGCAGGTTATTCTGAATTCATGCTAAAGGTTCCTGCAATGGAAATGGAGCAAAATGCACAGTAATGCAATTGTAAAGGAAAATACTTAGTTAATTGGGGTCTAGCAGAGGTTCAGCTGCACTGTTGAAAGAAAATGGACGATGTGTCATTCCCATCCAAGACCCTTCTTCACTTCTAACTAGTCTGGTCACAACAGGGTTTTGCCCTTTATACCAGTAGGAACACAAATGGTCTCAACTCCTACTGTGCTAGTCAGAACTGAAGAAGCCGCTAGGATGAGAGTGAAACATCTTCCAGCTTCTTTCATCAGTGCAGCTGACTCTCTGCTAGACCTCGATGCAGTACATGAGAACCTACATGGACATATACTTGGCTACATTCCATCACTGCTGGACACCTATTTTATAAAGAATATTCAGTGAAAAGTAGAAATCTGTATCTTACACTTTGGCTGTGCAGGTGCTAACATGGGCCAAACAGCACGAGCAACGGCTGGAAACAGCTCTAACCGAGGTGCTCAACAACGCCAACCTGTTAGAGGAGCTGTTGTCATGGCTACAGTGGGCTGAGACTACATTAATCCAGCGAGACACAGAATCTCTTCCTCAGGACATCCCAGAATTAAAAACACTAGTCGCAGAACACCAGGTGGGCTGTCTTGTTGCTTTTTCCGTAGAAACTCAACATAATTGCAGGTATATAATGTAAAATCACTTGTGTTTATTGTATTCATTATGCTTTCTAACTTTCACAGATGTTCATAGAGGAAATGACAAGGAAGCAACCAGATGTTGACAAAGTTACCAAGACCTACAAGAGAAAGCCTGCAGAAGCTTCCAGCAGCCTGGCTGAGAGGAGAGGAGCTCGTAAGTCACCTTTTTCTGGGTTGTAGTGAACGAAAATATTGTCTTTACACTTCATGAAGGCTGTGTGTGTGTGTGTGTGTATGTGTGTGTGTGTGTGTGTGTGTGTGTACGCGTGCGTGCGTGCGTGTTTTTCTCATCTGTGATGAAACTGAATTTATGTCTGTCTTCTGCAGGCAAACAGCAGCAGCAGCAGGCGGCCATGCAGGTGTCTGGGGGGAACCCTCGACTCAACCAGCTGTGTGGCAAGTGGCAGCAGGTTTGGCTACTGGCTCTTGACCGCCAGCGCAAACTCAATGATGCTCTGGACAGACTAGAGGAGGTATAATGCAAAGAATAAGCCTATACATTGGTTTTCTGTAAAGGTGCACACTTTAAGTGATGCAGGGGCAGTAATTTAAACATTCCCAGTTGATATTGATATTTAGCAATACTTTTTGTCATAGCTTGGTCTCATAGGTTGTCACTCTCTCTTCAGCTCAAAGAGTTTGCCAACTTTGATTTTGACGTGTGGCGGAAAAAGTATATGCGCTGGATGAATCACAAGAAGTCACGCGTGATGGACTTCTTCAGACGCATTGACAAAGATCAAGATGGAAAGATCACGCGGCAGGAGTTCATTGATGGCATTCTGGCATCAAGTAGGCACTGACTGATGTGCTGTTGCTCTATTGTTTAATTACCAATAATGTTGATATTACAGGTTTCTTTTAAATTCTGGAACTCCTGTTATTTTCCTGCAGAGTTTCCCACCAGTAAACTGGAAATGACAGCCGTGGCAGATATCTTCGACAGAGACGCAGATGGCTACATTGACTACTATGAGTTTGTTGCTGCACTGCACCCCAACAAAGATGCCTACAGACCCACAACCGATGCAGACAAGATTGAAGATGAGGTGAGAAGTCTAAGGAAAGTAAAGCACCCCAAAAAATTGTGACACGAGGATCTGAATGGACGCATGCTTGTGTTGTGCAGGTGACCCGGCAGGTGGCCCAGTGTAAATGTGCCAAGAGGTTCCAAGTGGAGCAGATCGGAGAGAACAAATACAGGGTAGGTTCTGCTCAGCTTTTAGTACACCTTTAGTATAGAAAATGAGAATGATAATGATAACACTTGTTGATTATTGTTTATGTTATTATTTATTGGCAGTGTTGGGTTTGTTTTGAGTTACCAAAAACCATGATTATTAATTGCATGTGTGTTCACTCTTCTAGCAAGCACAGCTAATGTCACTCAGTTCTACATCATTTGTCTCGTGTCCATCTCACATCAGACGGATTCATTGTCATGATAACGTTAAAATAACATGAGAAAGTCACAGCATTCCCAGATGAGAATTCCTCATCACTATTAATCAAAGCATGTTAAGGGTGCTGCATAAGTGTGCACAGATTGTAAAAAACTATTAATGCTAATAGCTTTAAAAGATAGTTAGTTAGAATAATTGTGCTTTACTTTATTGACCAGTGGTTAATTACATCTAATTGTGGCCTTATTTGATAAGCAGCGGTAGCAGTGAGCATTATCAGAGATGTCATAATATTCTTATGAAGAACAGAGAAAATTTAATTGTTCTACTGCAGATCTCCACATCTGTGGGGTTGTTTAAGGTGTTGGGAACATACAGAATTTTGTAGTGATTCCTGCTATCTGTGTGCATACATGCAGTGTTTGACACTAACTGCTGTCCTCATCACTGCCACTGCTGCAGTATCACATTAACCAACTGCATAATGGTCACTGACTGTTTCACTTAATACATATCAGTAATCTGTTTTTCTCTGTGTCATCTGTGTTGTTGTTTGCTGCTTCACTGTCCTTTC
Organism: Takifugu rubripes; assembly: GCF_901000725.2. NCBI lineage: Eukaryota > Metazoa > Chordata > Actinopteri > Tetraodontiformes > Tetraodontidae > Takifugu > Takifugu rubripes. The sequence continues at coordinate 623,305 of NC_042296.1, read as the reverse complement.
TATCACGCTGTTATCATCCAAGATGGTTGCAGCACTGCCATGGTATCCATAGGCACTCATATCCGCTGCCTCATCTTTATGCTTTGACAATGACAGTTACTGCTTAATTTACTGTAGAAAGATTTAGATGTATGAACTGGAAATTACACTTGTCAACCGTACTTGTTTCAACCGTACTCTGTTTCTTTTTCTTTGTGCTCCTGTGCTCCCCCTCTGCTGGAATTTTTGTAGTTCTTCCTTGGAAACCAGGTAACGTGACTGTGACTGTTTTTTGGAAAGTGTGAAATTTGCTTCTTGATTCCCACTGGACAGCTGAACTTTTTGCTTCTACATGTTACCGTAAAAAAGTTCAAGAAACCTTTAGTTTGCCTATTGTTTCTTGATTGGGAGTAAGAAGCGGCGTCCGTGGTGGGTGTGCAGCTTGTAAGCAGGTTTCACCATTCCGTGTTGATGCTGTGATCCGCTGTGGTTTTGTTGGTGTTGAAAGTGAAACATAGTTCTACGGTGACAGGACTGAAGCTGTCATCAGAGGGTTGATGTTGGGAAGGAAATTAAGCTGCTTATGGAGAAATTTAGAAACAACTGTGCTGGGACTTCCGCTTTGCTCAATGTTAAAACGTCTTTCATAGCTGTGTTTCATTTGGTGCATGAGTTTCCTGTTGTTGCATGAAATAGATCATCTGTTGGAATTAAATCTACCATATTGGATCATCCTTTTACTGATTCTTGTTTTTCTCCTGTCAGTTTTCAATATTAATCTCATCCCTCTGTTGTCTATCCTCAACTCTCTTTTTTAACAACCCACCTGTAGTTTGGTGACTCGCAGCAGCTGCGCCTTGTGAGGATCCTTCGCAGCACAGTGATGGTGAGAGTCGGAGGAGGGTGGATGGCTCTGGACGAGTTTCTTGTCAAAAACGATCCATGTAGAGGTGAGTTATCTATCCATCAATCCATCTATCCATCTATCCATCTATCCATCTATCCATCCATCTATCTACCATCTATCCATCTACCGCTCTCTCTCTCAGAGGACAAATAGACAATTATTCTTTTTCTTTATTCTTTGTTTCCATTCCTTGAATGCTTTTTTTCTAATTAAGTAATTTACATTGAAATTTAAATGTGATTACTGTCATCAGTTTATGTTCATATCAACATAATTGAGGCTGCTGACTATAATTTCCATCATGTTAACTGTAGAAGGAAATCATTTACTTATACAGACATATAGAGGAACTCAACTTTTCTAAACTTGGTGTAGTGACAGTACACCAGGCATCACTGATGTGTGTGTCTGAGCCGATACACACTGGGTGCCACTCACTGTGAGTGGCATTCCCGAACACAGCTGAGTATGCAGGAGCGGCAGGATTGGAGTTCATGACCACACGCTGACTCACATTTGTCAAGTTGTTTGTCAGCAGGTGATGCAGTAAAATGCTGCCTCATCGTCTCACTGCGGCAGCATCCAAAGTTGGTGTTTTTGTTCCTCTTTCTCTAAACCACCTTCCTATAATACTCTTTCCCTCTGAGCTCATCATCTGATCCCAATACTTGATTTATTTTGTTCACACACATTTTGTTCTCTTGAAAGTTTTTTCCTCATCTATAATAAAGCAGTAGTATTGCATGTTGCATGATCCTCAGTTCTCCCATTTCCTCGCCTTCTTTTCCTCCCTCCCACCCTCCCTACCTTTCTCTCTTTTCTTTAGTGCAACATCCAGGACTTAAGATTCTCCGCTCCGATTCCAGTAGCTCCATCTCATCTCGTATAGGTTGGACTTCTTTGCTCTCTGTAGTTTGAAACCTTTTTTTTTAACCTCTTCTGGGCTCTCTCGTCCATGTTTCTTGTTTTACGTATGCTTCTCTGCCCTCTGATCTGGCCTTGTTGCTGCGTGCGTTGCTCACACGAGACCCTTCAAGGTCACCAATATTCACACGTTAGAGTTAGGGTGTGTATGCGTTGCGTGTGACGTCAGTCCACCATATTGCTGTTTCACACTTTTGTCTTTTGTGTCTCTTTGTGACAGTCGCTCTTGAATGTTTCTGCTCCCGAGGTATCTAGACTTCCTCCCTCTGCTTCTCAGTCTGTCTCTTCGCTCTTCTCCCATTCATATGTCCACACGTCCATCTGTCAGTCTCGCTGTATTTACCTGTACCTGTCCTGGTGTCTAAGTGGCCAATATACCAAGTGTGTGCTCAATTTCTAACTGCTTGAAGGTTGGGTTTGTCCATGCATAACATGTTTGCGTCATGCTTTCTCCACACACCCTAAAGCAGGATTTGGCCATCCCCTGGTCTTCTATAGGATGAAGTATTGTATTTTAAAAGAGGAGCCAATCAGAAACAGTGGGTAGTGATGCTCAGCTGAGGCAAAGGGACATGTCAGAAACAGACCTGGGTGTGGCCAGTCTGTTTCTCTAACGATTCTGCCTCCCAAGCTAACTCCTCTGAATGTGTTGTTGGTCACTGGGTCCCCTGACTGTTGTTGATGTGTTTTTGGGTTGTTGTTTTTTTTTGGGGGAGGGGGGGGGGGGGTGTAATTGCATTGTGTTGAGTCGCCTGGCCTCACTGTTTGCACTGAACGGTTGCATTGTACAGCAGCTCCCTTTTTGTTTCGCACACTGCCTATAGTTTCACTCAATTTACTTCTCCCATACCTCCCCTGCATCTGTCCATCCCATCTCTCTCTGTCTCTCTTTTCTTCTTTCTTCCATTTTTAATGGCTGGCTTCTCCAGGCTTCTTGTCTGCTGAGGCTTTTGCATTACTTTCAGGCCATGAACGCTCTTGAGTGTCTTCTCATAAAGGGACAAAACCTGAATCACTTGGCTCTCTTTTACATAAGCCAGGGGTGTCCAAACTTTTTGCAAAGAGGGCCAGATTTGATAACGTGAAGATGCCCGGGGGCCAGTAGATCCTTCTGATGTTTTTTTAACCAGAAAAGTTACATGCAAATGTACATTATTAGAAAACAATTTTCATTGTCACAATTCTCTTTATTTTTCAAATGGCAGTGTAACCAAATATAAGCCACTCAGGCAGACGTGAACAACTCTCAAAACACAATTCTGCCTTTAATTCATATCTGGAGAGTCAGATAACATTGAACACTGAACTGTATGGAATACCTTAAATTTCCATGAGTTTGATAAATGTAATGCAAAGTTGTCTGTTATCATTCAAGATTAAAACAAGTAAATTTTGCTCTTGTCTTTTACAAGATCTACAAGAAAGGAGGAATTACATTTTAGTGATTTATTTATTCTGTTAGTGCCAGCGGGCCATAAATAATACATTGTAAGACTGAAGTTGCGGGCCGTATGAAATCTTACCGCGGGCCGTGATTGGCCCCCGGGCCGGACTTTTGACATGCCTGACAAAGGCAGACACATCACGAATCCCTTCTGCAGCTTATGTCCTCAGTCCACACGTGTCTCCACAGCTTTTAATAACAGACATGAGTCCAAATCACAGAGCTTTTTAAAACCCGAGAAGAGAGGCTGTGCTTTTGGTCTGACCTCCCCTCACATTTGGAAATTAAAATGCGCAATCAAAGTGTATAAAATAAGACTTTTTCATAAATGGGGACACATGTCATTGCGTTTGGAAAAGTGTGGACATTTTTGAAAATGGGATTGTGGAGAACTAAAGGAATCTTTTTTCCATTTTGATTTTCCCTCTCACAATCGTACTGCATCACAGATTTATTGTTATTTACAACACAATGATGAAGATATTTCATCACTACATCCTGCACTCAGGGTAACGTTGAGTATCATCATGGTTTAGGGGCTTTCTGGCAAAATTCTAGACACATCTGGCATTTAGTGGCAGTAAATTTAAACTGAAATAATCATTCCAGCCATCTTCTGCTGTGTTTCCCTTAATGGGTTATTGAAATGAATATTAGTTAATCTATTTACATTTTTCCCTAAATCTACATGCACTTGTCTTCTGGCTCCTTGAAGTGCTGCATTGGATTCTTTTCCCCATAGAATAGATCAGTTTGTACAGAGACTGAAGTGAGCACAGCGGACCTTTGGGTCCTAATGTGATGACAATGTGTCTCCATGAATGGATGATATTCTGACTTTTGTTGCGTATGGAAGAATTGATTGTTTTACTTTTACACATGCTACCAGTTCACAAGAAATGTACCAGTGCTTCCATAGCGTCCCACTCACCTGCACACATACCAAACGCACCCAGATGCTGATGTCTGCTGCCAAATGACTGCTTCTCCTTGCTTGCTGCCTCCGCCACCCCTGCTGAAGGAAACCGTGACTTGGCCCTGACTCACCAAGACTAACGCCTTCCCTCTCGCTTTCCAGCTCGCGGTCGCACCAACCTGGAGCTGAGGGAGAAATTTATCCTTCCAGAAGGAGGTCCTCAGGGCCTGACTACGTTCCGCTCCCGTGGTCGACGTTCAAAACCAGGCTCCCGTAATGCCTCGCCAACCCGCTCCTCTTCCTCCGCTTCCCACAGTGGGGCCTCTCTGCCCTCAGCTCCCTCTGCTCCCACTACACCGACGACTTCAGCATCATCCAGGGTGAGTTGAAGCAGCAGTCACTGTTGTTACTCTAAATATGATCTAGGCCAAATTTAGTCAGTTTTCTCTAGTCACTAGTTGTATAATGACTAGTAGTAACAACACAGGCAGCGTATTGCTGCTTAAAACACCATAATGAGATCAAAGACCTGGCTCCTTTCTCTAAATTAAAGTCATAACGTATCATGATGAAGGCACAATTCAATTCCTGTAGACTGTGATACATTTAAAAGTCAGGAGGAAACAGAGAAAGGAAACTTTGCTGTAGTTCAGACTTCAATGGAATCTCCTGAAACAGCCTCACATACGGGAACACTTGTGACCGCTCTATCGGCGGGCCAGAAGGCCCTCTTCTTCTGTTGCATGTTTACAGCTGTGGGCTAGAGGAGCAATGTCACTCCAAGGTCACTGCTGGTGGTGTTGCCTGATGTTGGGGATGTTTTTTCATGTGTCTCCACTGTCGTGTGTCTGTGAAAACTTCATTGTTTACTGCGTTTTTCTGTATGTGAAGTACTGTACCTGCATGGATAAAAACGTTTTAATGGGTTTATGTTGCACAGTGTTCAGTTGTTGTCATCCTGTTGTTGCCAAAGTCACATTATTAAGTGTGAACATTTATATTTTCCTTTGTTTTGTCTTTTATTTTTTTTATCTCTTACCTTGACATTCAAATCCTGCTAACCTCTATATGAAATGTCCTTCCTGCTGTGCTGGGTTGACCACTACACTGCAACACTCTGCTGCCCTTCCACTGCCTCCATAACACCCTCCCACCTACAACTGCTTTACTGTGTGTTGCTTTGCTCCTTCCTTCCTTCCTTCCTTCCTTCCTTCCTTCCTTCCTTCCATGGTTCCTTCATTCAGTCCTCCCACACTCACTCTCGTGACTATGCCAAGCCCTGGCTGGCACACAGTAAAACTCCAACACCCACCAAGTGCCACTGCTGGCCAGATCTCAGCCACACCATCGCTGGGCTTGAGGTAACTCACTCACCCCACCTACCCCCCCCGCCTGTGTTTGTCCCGCCCAGACCCCAGCTGAAGGCACTAAAACACTAACACACAACTCAAACATCAATGCAGAAAGTAAACTGAAATTTGCAACTGTAATTGTTACGCAATTCAAATTTTGGGATCAAAAATATTTTGGTTTTAAGAGACAAGGGGACAGAAAACCTAGATGTTAATTTATTTGTTTTTCTCAACAAGGGTCCATTAGTTTAATTCTCCCATATATATGTTTAAGTGGCATGAAGATAAACTAGCCTTAGATTAATCAGAGATTACCAGTAATTGATATTATTAATCATTAGTTGTAGACTTAGCGTACTGGTAGATTGGAAGGTGCTGCCGGTGCTACTGCTGTATTGGCCTGTTTGTGACCATGTCTTTGTGTGTTTTGTGCCCTTTTGTTGGAGTAATATGATGTTCTGTGGTTAACATGAATGAAAAATGATGCAGGTTCACTGGGCTGATTCTGTGTGTTGCTACAGGGAGCAGCATCAGGGTCTAAGCTGAAGAGACCACCACTCCACTCAAGCCGAGGCTCATTAACGGGTGAAAATGGAGGGGCTACACCCACCAGCAAACCATCACGGACTGGTGAGACTCCAGAACACTTGTGTGATGAAACCATACACTTAAATTCTGACTAAAGCAAACAAACTAATTAAAACTGTCGTAATAAATACACGCACACACACACTGTTACACTTTTTTTCCAACATATTTCCAATTTCTCAGAGTAATAGACTAAGTTTTAAAACAGTCTGCTGGATTTGCTTTCATTCTGCCAGATCCAAAGCGAGGAGGATCCACTGTCAGCGGTGCCACCAGTCGAGCAGGCAGCCAGGCAGGCAGCAGAGCCAGCAGTCGCCGTGGCAGCGATGCCTCCGATGCGTCTGAGCTTCAGGATTCACGTTCAGTCTGTTCTGATGCATCCGACACCCCAAGGAGACCCGGAAGTGGGGCAAAACCATCCAAAATTCCAACCATCTCTAAAAAAGCTCCCAGCCCGAAGACGTCAGCAGCTATGAGAAAATAACACTAGCAAGAAGGCAATAGCAGCGGGCACCTGTAAAAAAAATTGTGCACTACGCTTTCCCAGCCCAGAGGATTGGAGAAGTCACCCTCACAAATGGACTGAAGAAATGTGGAGTTCTGTTGTGGTGGGCCCAAATTCTGTGAGGTCAGAATGATATTTTCCCCTTTAAGAAGTTGCCACTTCCAGTTCTTTGAAACCAATAACAGACTTGACAAGATGTTGCCTTACTTTGTGCTGCACTCTTCACACAAAGCAACAGAGGAAGTCTGTTCACACCACAAAAATACATGTATTAAAACCCAGACAGACAACAAAAGCTCAATGACATTCAGTAGAAGAAATTAATTGAGGCTTATTTTTTACTCGACAGTCAGATGCCTCAAAAAAAAAAAACGAGTTAAAAACAAATATATGCAATGACTTTCACATCAATAATAAGCAAAAGCGTCACCTCAATGAAACACAACTGCAAGTGGAGAGCTCAGGAGGGGGAAACACTGTCCAACACACACACCCACTGGCATAACCAACACCACACAGACCCTTTTTGGTGCCGACAAGGCTACAATCTTGTGCATTTCGACGAAGGGCGGCTTGAACCATCCAGTAGTGACCAGAAGTAGGTCTTTTTTTTTCTGGCAACATATGAAATTAACAGCACATTACTGACAGTACAGGACTGTTAACAAGTGTGTTTGCCAAGTTTCCACAACCAGCATGCGCTCTTCTCTGCAGTTTTACCTTCCTGTCTACACTGGGTTGTCCTTAGCAACCCAGCAGCACACATTCAGTGTGGTGTGCAGCGTGTGTACAATTGTTACAAGAAATGAGGTCATTAACTTGAGTAACTGTATGCAAAAAAATTTCATTTAAGAATGTCTTTTTTTTCTTGTTTTATGATTAATTTATAATCCAGTTGTATTTTCATTATCTAGCTTGGAAAAAAAATCTATTTATTTTTCAGTTTCACCATTGGCAGAGAGTGATTTAGTATTGTGATTAAAGACATTGTGACTTTTCTTTTTGTACTGGGGAAAATGTGCTCTTTGGCATCAGCTGTGTGCTTTACTTCAATGTAACACTGATTTGCGTGGTCACTGACTGTAGTGGCAGCCTTCTTTGTTCTTTTTTTTTTGTTTGCTAATGATTACAATTCCTAGATCTTGACCAAAGGGTTTTGCCCTTCATGTGGAAAGAGAACTAAGAACCTGAATTAAAACAGGAGATCTGGCTCAAGTGGACCAATGAGAGACAGTTGTCCCTTCCCAGTATCTCTAATTCTAGGCTTTTCCTCCAAATGTCCCATCATTGATGTGACTGAGATGTTTCTGTAATATCTCAGTGTAAGAGATGAAGTTGATGAAAATCGAATGAAATTACAATAACAAAACATCTTAAGGTGATTTTATTTATTTATTGTTTCAGTGGGGAGGTCTTGACTCACAGCACAGGAAATGACCACCTTTTGATGCTGTAATACTTGAGTGTGGTGACGTCAACATGGAGGTGTGTTACTTGGAGTCAATTGTGTAAAAGTATAAAAACATCAACTAAAATGTTAAACAATTTTTTCTGTTTTTGTATTAAAATTTGCTTGCAATACCTGTGTGTTGCTTGTTTGTTATTATGTGTTGTGTGTTAATGTATTGATGTGCGCCAAACTGGGCCACACACACACACACACAGACAGAAGCACACATCTTAACTGCCTCCTCCAACTGCCAACTGTTCCTGTAGTCTCAGACGTTTGTCTGAGGACATTCTCTACCCTTTTGCCTTTCACACCAGTTGTTTTTTTAGGGTTTTCAGTTTATCCTCCTTTTTCATTTTTTCATCATTTTATTGTCCTACTCACTCACTCACTCATTAACTCCCTCACTTAATCACTCACTTATTAACTCACTCACTCAATCACTTATTAACTCACTCACTCACTCATTAACTGACTCATTAAAGCACTCACTCATTAACTCATTAAAGCACTCACCCACTCACTCATTAAAGTACTCACTCATTCACTCACTCACTTATTTACTCACTCACTCATTTGGGACTCGCCCTTTAGCTGGGACCACATGACGTGTGGTTACTTTGCTTTGGTCAGCCTCATTCATGCTTTTTAAAGTGACCAGCAGCACCAGAACCCTTTGATGAACGACTGCTCCAACGTGGGCTGACACAAAGCTCAACTTCAGGACTATTTTAAGCCCTTTCTTCCATTTAAATTCTTTTTGTTTAAATACACACTAAATGTTATTTGCAGTAGGTCAAATTCAGTTATAAATGAATCAAAAGGAAACGCAAATCCTGCCTGCTGAATAACTTAGGGTGTGGTGTTTGTTACCCTTCTTTTCAGCCAAAACATTAGCTATTTATGTGATTTTTGAATAGAAATGATCTACCTATCTGCCACTAGTTCCCTTAAGCTATCAGCAAGCAGTGCATCCCACTGAAAATTAGTTCAGACCTGGATATCACAATATCCTTTTCATGTTTCTAAGCCTTGCAAGGTCTTCAGCAGAAGGGGAGAACACCGGTGTCTGAAAGGAAGTCTGTCACTGTAAAGTTGCCTCCGTCATTTTGGGAAGTTTTTGCTGCTCTACTGTGCACGCACGGGAGAAAACAGGAAATTTACTCTCACTAGCCAGAGCAGCAGCCTGTGAATCGGAGAGGGTCTGGCCATGTTCATGTTGGAGCTGGTTCCTTTTTCCCACAGCACTGATCCTCCTGAAAAAAGGTGGTTATAATCCCACACGGCCGTTTAGGGATCACCATCAAGATTCTTTAGTTTCAAGGTTCCCCGCATGACTGAGGTGCAGACTCCTATCACCTCAACTTAGCTGATGCGAAAATTAGGATTCTTTTGTCATTTTAACGCCCAAACTAACTGCACTTTTTCCATTTCTCATTGTCAGCTGTCCACACGCAACCTGTGTTGAGACTGTATTTGTGAAATGAGATGCTCCGCAGCCGTTCGTCATCCTTCCTGCCAAAGAGCATTTTAGCCAGTGGTCATGAAACCTCACTGGTTGGAGGTAAGAACAGAGATGAGGTCTCCCAAACCACTGGGAGTGGTCACAATGTGATGTCAGTGGCAGAAAAAGTCTTTAAAGAGGTCTAGAGGCGGAGGCTAATGGAAACTCCCTCCTGGTTCTGTACAATACTTCATTTCTGTCGGGGTTCCACACCGGATCAGCTCTTCAAGACCACACTACTAACGCTGACTGTCTGCAGGTTGTACAACACATCTGAGACCTCTCCCGAAGACCGCTAACAGGAATTTATTTTCTGGAATTATCTTTTTTCCAAATTGGTTTAAGACAGACCTCTGGAACCTCAGAGATGTGTGGGTGGGCAGTGCCTTGTGAATGGGTGCTGAAGAAGTACTGAGGAATGACAGGAAACACTGGAGACCGTCTTGCTCGGCTGCACTCGTGTGAACGTTATTTATTCGGAGTCCTGAGTTGGGACTGAAAGAGCTTCTTCGACCTCAGAGGCACCTGCTTATGTCTGAACTGGTTTTCTATCCACTGCATTTGTGACTTCAAAAGCAGTAGTTGGGTATTCCATCAGGGCTTTAGAGGATTGTTTATCTTCAGAACACAAAGCAAACTTGTAATTATACCCCCACTCTCATTATCTCTGTTCCTCCTGCTGCACAGCCAGGGCAGAAGTGGATCCGGGAGGGGAGGGAGAGATAAACAGAGTGCTCCTCTAAAGACGAGGCAAAGATCACCGGTGAACAAATCAAACAACTGGAGCGCAGGAGAACACTTTGAAAACACGGGAGCCAACATTTAAATGGACGTTTCGAATTATTTGCTCCAGAGAAGAGTCCCATCATGACATCAGAAGCCTCCTCGTGTCTTTACAGTATCATGAATCAGCATAAAAACAATGTCTTCCGGGATCAGACAAGATCTTCCAGAGGCCACCTTCATCTTCTGGAGACAAGGACCCTGCTTCTGCTGTCCCTGCTGCTCCTGCTGCTGCTCTCCATGTGGAGCCAGCAGACTGAGGCTGCTGTTCACTCCAGCTTCAGAAGGCTCAGCAGCCGGGAAAAGAAGGAGATGCAAAAAGAGATCCTATCCATTTTAGGTCTGCCTGGAAGACCACGACCTCATCCGCCACTGAGGCCTCCTTCCTCAGCACCTCTCTTCATGCTGGACCTGTACCACGCCATGGCAACTGATGGAGAGGATGAAGGCAATGAGATCATCGTGAATGGACCCGGTGTTGGGAGGTTTGGAGCAGGACAAAGGCTGGCTCACGTCAGCTACGCGGCGCCTCCCACCCTCAGCACACACACGCCACCGTTGGGCACCATGGTCAGCGAGGCCGACACCGTCATGAGCTTTGTGAATCTTGGTGAGTATATCAGCGACCCGGCAGGGTGAGGCGGTCAGCAGCTAACACTGACCAGTCTGACCTCAACGGGTGACGTGTGACATGCAGGATAATATGGACTCATTTCTCCTATAAAGTTAGATAAACTGGATAAAATATTTGCAAGTTAAGAAGATCTTTCTGTTATTGGTGATGAGATTTGCCATCTGAACCCAAGTTTCAATCTGCGCAGTCCCCTGACTGATGCTTATCTGTCAAACTAAAAAAGCACATTTTCTCTGCTGAATAACTTCCTTCCTGCAGCTCTTTGGGAATGGGACGGCGACCCAGCCCAAGTTCAGTGTAAGGAAAAAATCTTCTCTGTGCTCAGGATCCACTAAAGCTCCAAACTCCCAAATTCTGTTCTCTAAGGAAGACGAGAAGAATCCTATTAAAACATCAATCATCCCTTCAGCTAACTGACATATTTGCAGTAAGAGGAGCATTAACGGAGGGAATTTGGCATTTGAGTGGCATTTGTGTTAAATAATAATCCAACATCAATTGTGCACAGAGGATACATACAGAATGATACGACGAGGGGAGTTTGTAGTAAGATCAATATTTGAACAATGCGTTTACGTGAGTCTTAACACTCCACAGACGTATTCCTACACTAATGTTATGAATGTGAGTATCTCATCCAGGCTAAACTAGGTGGAAGCGAGTGTTCATAGCGTATGCACATATGTGTGGTGAGCTGCAGCCGGTCAGAATTAAAGACACCACCGACACACCAAAGAAAAGTCAGAAGAGTCTGAAAATGCTGCTGTGGAGGGAGTGAATCTAAAAATACCAGACAGGCCTGCAATTAGTGGTGCATGTGCTGAGCCCCAGCTACAGTCCTGGGCAATAGATGTCTGTAATTACTGCTATCTTTCTGTGTGCGTGCGTGCATGTGCACCAGACACTGGTGCCAAGAGTTCCCGAGGGGTCACACTCATCCAGTCTAGGGTGCACCCACCCCTGCACAGCACAGCTTTCACATTTAGATGTCATGTTGTTGGGTGTTTCATGTTGTTCCTCAGCACTCTGCCCTTATGAAGCACAACATGAATGCCATGTAATCTAATCATTTTTACCTTGGGCAATAATATAATATAGATTTATGTACAGTAGTTTCTGTCTGTCTTCTTCTGATTTTGCTTTAGTTTCTCTTTTATGACTACGATGTGCATTTGTAATCTGAAACTTGACTACAGCTGTCAAATAAATGTAAATATAATGGAATAACATGAGTTTCTACACTGATAATTCAGTGGCATTAAAGAAAACTAGCATCAGTATCTGAAAACATAACAATAATCTACGGCTCCTCCTCTCAGTGGAGCAGGAGCGTGACCTCCTGCAGCCTCGTCCGTATTGGAAGGAGTTTCGGTTCGACCTGACACCCCTCCCTCAAGGTGAGACGGTGACGGCAGCAGAGTTCCGGATTTATAAGACCCTGACCATGGGCCAGAGGGCTAATCGAACACTTCACATCTCCGTTTATGAGATCCACAAGGAAAACAGACACAGGTGACGCACCGTTTTTTTCTGGTTTAAAGAGGGAACATGTCATCTCCTCAAACTCAGACTTCCTTAAACTTTTAAAGACCACACAAATTTTGACTTGGAAACCAGTTGGTGTTGCAGCCCCTACGATGACATGTGATACGGCCAAATTCCAAATTATGCTGGACAGTAGTTCTCTGCTGCTGCAGCTCTTTTGGCTCCTGGATCAACATTAAGTTGATCCAGGAGCCAAAAGATCAACTTGATGTTGATCCAGAGCTGCTCTTCTGCCCACTTCAGTAGTAACACGCAGGTATTGGACTTGTTGCCTCAGCTCAGATCAGTGTGGCCTTTCTCCGAGAACTGCTGCACACAGTAACTATCAGTAAATTAGCAATAAAAACCAAGCCACAGGATCAGACTACTGGATAGAGTCTCATCATCGATCTGAAATTGACATTCTGGAATGGAAGATGAACAATCAGGACTCAAAACCGAAACCATCTGACCAAAATGAGCAATCTGAGGAAAATGGTCTGTAAAAATGTCAAAATTTCTGTTTTCACTGTCATTCTGGGGTATTGAGAGTAGATTGATGCATGTTTATTTGACTTTGTACAGACTACCATAACAAAATAATGTAAAAAAAAATGAAAGTAAGTTTCTTTTTGAAGGGAGCCAGGCTTGGTTCTTCTTGATGTGCAGTCGGTGCCTGCAGGTCAGGAGGGATGGCTGGCCTTTGACGTCACCACAGCTTCCAACCACTGGCTGCTCAACCCCCGCAGCAACCTGGGAATACGTCTCTACGTGGAAACAGAGGAGGGTGGGAGTTGGCTTCCACATTGCATCATGGGAACAGCCATATTTCTCGTTCTAGCCGTAGTTCTTTAATCTCTGCTCTCCTTTCTTCATATCATCTCCCAGATCGCTCCTTATCTGCCGGCTGGATTGGCTTGGTGGGTCGGAGGGGTCCTCGGTCCAAACAGCCCTTTATGGTAACCTTCTTCAGGGAGAATCAGGTCCCCTGTCGACCGCCACGAGCTGTTAAGCCTCATCCCCGCAGGAGGAAACCTAAATATGACCTCCCAGTCCCCAGCATTCAAAGTTAGGTGTTACAGTCCAAGTCCAGTCCTGAGATCTACTTCACTCTTTAAAAAGAGCAGACTCACACACACACACACACACACACACACACACACACACACACACACACACACACACACACACACACACACACACACACACACACACACCTACCTGAATGTTGTCAAGTCAACAGCAGATTATCTTCTACAAACGGTGAGTGTACCATTTCTGACCCATATCTACAATTAGGGTGACTCCAAACTACAAATTTGTTTTCTGCTTTTGTCCTTTTGAGAGCACAATTCTCATATTTCACACTAATAAAATGTAGCTCTGGTACGAGAAACCAACAATAAACAGGAATGTCACCTTTACAGTTAGAACCGTTTTTTTAAATGTTATTGATTGTTTTCATGAAAGCTAAATTTAGTTTAAGACATACAGATACTGACAGTGATTTTACATGAAAGGTTAATATGCAGCCATGACACCTGACAGTCAGATGTCTCTGCACAATTAATCCAAGTAATAATAACTATTTATGGTACTTATGATTATTTTTTTCTAAATAAATGTTCTTTATTCCATTTTCAGACAAGAGCCCCATCAACAGTGGTGGTCAGCCCTGTAAAAAACACGAGCTGTACGTCAGTTTCAGTGATCTGGGATGGAAGGTGAGAGCATCACTTGGTTTGATCTGTATGGACGTGTAGATGCTGAGAACGTTCCCTCTGCAGGTGCAGGTAGAGGAGAGAATAGGCACACAGAGATACTGAACCAGCAGGGTGACAGAAACCTGTCATGTGATCATGTTTGTGTTCTCCAGCAGCCTGTTAGCAGCGTAGCTATGATGGCTCCTCTCCCCAAAAAATTAGAGGGTTTGTAACTACACATTAGTAATCACTGTTAGTAATTTTAGTAATCCAAAACCAACACAGTTCGGCCGTATTGAATCAGATCATTGCTTATCTTATAGCTGTGAAAAAATGACACACTAGCAGGTTTTGAGGACAATTAATTAGAAAAAATAAAATGAGTTAGGTTAGGCTCTTTTAAACAGGAGAGTTCTCTTTTAAAACACTCTTTATTACCTGTCTACTAATGATGGGATGTACCAAAGTCCGGAGCACTAAAATAACGATGGCTCTTGTCTCAGGACTGGGTTCTGGCTCCAACTGGTTATTCAGCTTATTACTGCGATGGCGAGTGTTTCTATCCCCTCGGTTCCTGCATGAACGCCACAAACCATGCCCTCATCCAACAAGTGGTCAGTTATTTTATCATACTTGGCAGTCTTTAACCTAATTTTGGATTATTAACATAATTTTGTGGCGATGTGGCAGGTCCATCTCCTGAAGCCAGATGAGGTTCCCAAGGCATGCTGTGCTCCCACCAAGCTCAGCCCCATTTCTGTCCTCTTCTATGACGATAACAACAACGTGATCCTCAAGAAACACAGAAACATGGTGGTGAAGACCTGTGGATGTCTTTGACCCCTTAATGTTCCCCCACTCTGCCACCCAGAGGTGGGTCGAAGAAGGGAAGTCCACAGAAACCAGTTCCCCCTGGCAGACATAGGTTGGACAAATCTGATGTTCGCACTGATTATGAGGAGTTTTAGCATTGTAATATTATTCAGAATTTGATGACTGGCCATTTTTAAACCGTACAAAAAATACTGCAGACTTCCTGATATGGGTTGAATATTTCACTGATTTATCACAAGAAATGCTAATTGAATACATTCAATTTGTCTCAGTGATGTGTGTTTTATTGACTTTAATAGCTACAAACACACTTTAATAGTCAGTTTTAGTTTGTAATCAAGTCTGAGAGGCAAATGATACCGATGCCTGCTACCCAGGTGAAGAATGGCTGAGGAGAAAACATCATCAAAATAAGTAGATAATATTTATTTGTTTCATAAAAACACAGATTTTTACAAGTGTGGCGTAAATCACATTGCAGTAAATATTAACAAGATTTTTTTTTAAATTGTGTATACATTGACATTTGAAGAGCCTGTGCAACTAATTTTCAGAGATGTGTTGATTCGCCTGTGCAAACAAGCCTTTAGTTGCAGTTTTGTAGTGAATGAAAGTAGAAAAAAGAGAAATCAATCATCCTGACGGCCCCTGGTGGTTTGTAAAATCATCTCTCCTCCATGTTTTAGGAAGTACTCGTTAATAAGTGAAAAGACCGGTCACACTAAATACCGTTCCATTTATTGAAAGGAGTATGTTTTTAAAAAAGGCAGCAAGCTAATGAATATATAAAGACCCAAACTTTAATTCTAGCAGTTTTCAAATAACTCAGAAATCCAGTAATTTAAATGATCTTTAAGCGATGAATAACCAGAATGACCACAGCTCATCGTAAACACGCTTATTATAATTCATAAAATAAAAAGCTTTTAATTTGCAAAGCAATACTAGAGATGTGTCCAAGATGTTGTTGAAATGAGTCATGGGTATTAGACGGAGGTTGAAACAAACAAACAAACAAACAAACATTCAGTGAGGTCTTAACAGTGAGGTACGCTCAGGAGGTGGGGACACCTGTGGCAACAGACTTTGGAAATATTTTCTAGAAATGATCTTCTGAAGTTAACTTCAAGACATATTTGATCATTTAAATGCACAATACTCTCGTTCAGTCTAATTGCATTTCCTCGTGGAATATGATGAAACTGACTGGGCAGAAGAGTGAATGCGCCACCTATTCTCTGGACACATAACCACATATTAGAAAGATGTACATCAAAAACTCTTTATGAATCAACATTTCCCACTGGAGTCTCCTAAGTCACAATTTTATTCAGCATTAACTTGCACTATTGCCGGTCCCCTCCTGTGTAGAATAACAAGGTAGTAAATGTAATAAATACAAAACTGGGTGCTGGTGTTCCTTTTAGCCCCAATCAACTTTTTGTTTTACACACTTGAAAATACACCACACAGTCACACATTCACCCCTTCCTCCATCCCATTCTATTGATCTTGAATAATAATGGGTCCAGGTGTTCACCCTTCAGATGCCAAGATTCAGCATTTTGTCCGTGGTCGCCTTATATCTGCAAGTAAAACATAATGTTAGATTTTTAATCAGTTGATGTAGTCAAAAAGAAGCATCACTGGTACATCCCTTCGATACAAGCCTCTATGATGAGTGGACCCCCCCCCATAAGTCCATAATGGGTTAAACCTTCGAGACTTTCATCTTATCACAAACAGCGACATCTGCTGGCAAAGAGGAAGACAGACCAACGGGACAAGCAACTGAACTGAAAACACCAACCTTTCAATATTAAAAGGCTCATTTCTGCAATACAGTATGTATGAAGGGCAACAATGAAACAGACACAAAGGATGCAGGTGTTTCAGATGGAACATTTTTAGTGTCTTACCCAAGTTAAGTCAGCGGTCATTCATGCTTGAACATCTGCCAGCTCAGGAGGCATGGGAGATTTAGGATGTTTGCTCTCAAAATGCTGTTTGAAGGTCTTTGGGTCAGGCATTTGAGTCTAGAGAGGAAAGGTGCAGATGTTATAGTCAATTTTCAATCATTTTGGCATCTATAAATACAAAAATATAGCCATAAATGGTAGTTGAGCCACTCATGACACAATTATAGTGGTAAATTTGCTCTTGATGCAGCCTGGAAAGAGTCACTCATTTTCATTGACAGGAAAATAATATTTGATAAAAATATGTCATCTGCCAGAGCATTTTTAAGTTAGAAAGTTTTGAAATCCAGTTCTAATTCAGTTGTCATGATAGCTACGTCCATGCAGTAGTGTCTATAGTGGTACTATAGGTCAATTCAATATAATGTATTTTTGTATGTATTTCTATGCCTCTCCTCTACTTCCACTCCCCTTCCCTCTACCTCTCCTCTCCTACCTATTCTATCCTCTACCTTTCCTCCCCCCTCTCCTCTCTCTCTACCCAGCCCCCCATCAGCAGGAGGGTCCCCCTACATGAGCCTGGTCCTGCTCAAGGTTTCTTCCTGTTAAAGAGGAGTTTTTCCTTGCCACTGTTGCTTGTCTGGGGTCAGGCCCTGGGATTCTGGAAAGCGCCTCGAAACAATTCTGATTGTAAAAGACGCTATATAAACAAAGATTGATTGACTAATGCTGCTATATTATATATATATATATATATATATATAATATATATATATTATTAATATTATATATATTATTATATATATATTATATATATTATTATATATATATAATAATAATAATAATAATAATAATAATAATACTGAACTCAAGCCCCCCATGCCTCATATCAAGGGTAGGGTCTACATAAATGAGATGGAGCAGTGGCCCAAGTGCAAAATTAGTATTAAATAAGTATGCAATATAATGCCAAAGCCAGGAACCTGATATTTTTAAAAGGGAAAGCAATGGATGGACCAACTGATATTCCATTTTGTAGTTCTGATCCCAATGATTGCTCTACTTAAACTGCCACCAGCAACATAGGGCAAGAACAAAAGCATATTTTCCAGTTTTCAGTTAACTCCATTCCAATAACTACCGTGAAGGTCCCTTCTGATCTGTTAACATCTATCATCGAGCCATTTATGAAGCAATACAAAAGAAATGAGACTCCATGTCATTGTCCACTGACCCGGCAGACAGGGCAGGTGTGCACCAGTGCAGCTTTTGCAGCACTCTTCTGGTCAGCACCCTGAGATTTCTTCTTCTCTGCTGCCTTCTTCGCATTTTTCTGTTGCGACTGAATCTTCTGCTGCCCCCGAGCCATGGCCCTCACCGTGACCTGGACAAACCACAGCTCCACTTTCACACATCGATCCAAGTCACACTGGTCATATCAGGGTGGGTATACATTTAATTATTCAAACCAACAATTCTGTTAAGAGACTGAAGATGCATGCGAGAATTTGTGACAAATGCATATTAGTCACATGCTCAATCAAATCATACATGCAGGTAATATATCAGCAAAGAATGATGCCATTAGAAAGAGAGAAACCAAGACGATGGACATGCTGTATAGCTGCTAATGGACTCGCTCGTGTGTCCCCATTATTAATTAAATGATTAGTACGGTAATATGTACATTTAGATAGTTAACTGTATCGACCTGATAAAAATGTAGCACTAAATCAGAGGTTTTTGTTTCAATATAAAACTAGACTTAGTACAAAGTAAGATAAATGAAACTCATGTTATCATTGACTACAACACATTATTGCACATCTATTCACAAATGTCTGCAAATACAAGTTGCTGTTCACTTACATGAAGGGCACCATCATTTTAACGAGCTAAAGAAGGCTAAAATAAGCGGGTCAATATAGCTGCCACACCGAGCCAAAGCTGATTTTACCGCACAATGGTTGCTGGTCCTGCTGGCCAGTCACACATCAGCGGCAGCAACAAAAAGTCCTAAATAATCGGTTTATAATGTAATGAGAATGTCACGAAAGGCCTTGCGCAAATTACAAACACTGCTAGCTAGCTAACATTACATGTGACTGGAAGTTACTGCGAACTACTTTACTGTGGGAGTTCAGACAACACAGTTCGTAACCAACATAACATCCATATTGTTGGAAGAGAACAGGAGGCTAAAACCCGATAACAGCGCGCTTCGGTTCCGAAATTATTTACCTTTGGGTTCCGACTGTTGCTTCGAGCGTTGATGGTCTTCTTCTCTGAATACCACAGGAAGTTGCCGACATTTGAGCCATGGAATGGCAGTTGTGCGCCCCCTGCCGGCCTGGAGCTGAATTGTAACGATATATTTAGTGACCTTTAGAACGTCACTTTTCTTGCGCCCAACAGCCTTGGAAGGTTTGTCTTTCGAACTTAAAATTATATAGACAATACATTTAATTTAAAAAAAGGTATGAAACGTATTGTATTTTTATAAATTGCTCATCTCATTTTGAAAATATGACTTGTATGAAATTTAATTTAAAAAAATCTGTCATAAGTTCTATATCAAACCCATATAGTCGGAATCACTATATGGTTAAATAATACTAGCAATAATATGAAGTGCTTTTACTGTGTACTTTTGGAGAAGTACACTCATTAATTACCCATCTCATAGCTCAATTTAATATTGTATTTCTCTGTGACAATGATCACTCATTTTTCAGAAACGTAAAAATACGAACAAATTACAATTTAAAATTTAATTTAAATTTCTGTAAAATTAAAATAAACCCCAAAGGACAGCAGACTGAACTACAGCGTCACTGTCCTGAGAGCATTGGATATTGATCACCCAGTGACATTAATAGATTAAATAAGACAATTTAAAAAGACAACAAGCAGACTAACCAATTATAAATCATTGCCTTTTTATAGTGTTAGGAAGAAATTTAACAAGTCACAACCAGTTTTGCTTGCAAAACATGACATTTGTGTGAATTCTGAATTTATTGTCTTTCCCCCCCCTCAAAATAACCAAAAAATCCAGACGAGTTTGTTTTTGAGGCTAGTTTTATTAATACTTTTCACTTTTGTTATTGCTTATTTCTCATTTAATTAGATTGTTTATTCCTTTTTTTCATGTGTTATGAACATCAAAGGTTGTCCATTAATCTGCCTCAGGCACCAAAAGGGCTAATGTGATCTTTATTTACATGCATTGTTAAGCACAATTTTAACATTGCATTTAGATTTTTTTTCTTTAAGTTTGGAGTAATAGCGATTTTAAAAGGTCACACTAACTTTAATGACTTTATTTTCCACTGACTGAACATTAGAGTACTATGGGAATAAATGTGAAGAAAAACATTCAGAGGAAAAAAAAAATACAGGACAGTCGAGTTACTTTGTGAAATTTACATTTCCACTGAACAAGACAGAGAAACACATCATTAACAAACATGATGAGTTCACCAATGTTTATCCTTTGCAATATATACATTTTGAGTTGTGAAAAAATACATTTACAAAAATGCACAAACTAAGAGTGTTTGTTTTGAATGATCAAAGAGAAAAAGATGAACAGCTCACTAAAAGGAAAACTGATACACACAGGGCACTAAAAGGGAAAATGGCATCTGGGAAAGGAAAAAAAGTGTCATGTCAGTCGGGGGGGACTGACATGACACTTGGGAGGGGGGGGGGGCCCAACCAACATGAATTTGCAGAGTGGAGCTTTAAAACCAAAGCTCTCCAGACTTCAAAATAACTGCAAGGTTAAGCAGAATGTATGGTGCAACTGCATTAAATATACTACACGACAAACAAGTGGTCAAGTAGTCTGCATTGATCATTGAAGCTCGGTCCTAAATAAAGGCTCTAATCTCTAAAACAGTGGCTATTCAGAGTGCAGATCAGTCTGCTCAGATCCATATACACAAGTTTTTCAAACATTACTTAAACCACAAGCTAACTAATCAAACATTGGTCCACTTGAGGGCAGAGATACAAGAAAATCCAGGAACTTACATTTTGTACACTTAAGTTCTACTTCCATCCAAAGAAAACACGACAGATGAGGCAACGTTGGTGCCGGTGCTAATAAAACACGAATCCCTCTAAATCAAGCTTGCTCATTTTAAAGAATCACAGCATTACACATGAATGTCAAGATGAAGAAGAGGAAAACAATGAGGGAAGGGAAGCTATGACATAATCATATTTGACAATTCTCAATACTCTAAAAACAACTTGTCTCAAAACGTGTCTTGACACCTGCGTCTCTGAAACAGCAGCAGTTTAATCTTGTGGAAAAATTTGGGAGGAATTTCTGGTTTTGACATTTTTGCAGGAATTTTTACATCCAGTATTGTCACATGTATGCACCACCTGTTATCCACCATCAGACAGGACAGAGTGGAACCTGTCATTGGTGACCTCTTCCCTGTTAACTGCTCATTAATGTTTGAACAATTAACTGTACTCATGAGTCTGTCTACTTCTTAACACTGACTTATTGTATAAAGTACTTTATTTTTTAACTTAAGATTTCCAAAAATGAAATGATCAAAGCAAAGTTTCAGAGGTGATGAGGTTTCCATAGGAATATTTCTATGCACTTACTGAACATGAAAAGCCTACACACTTCCAGCACTGAAAACACACTATTAAATATACAGTATTAGTGACCCAATTTCAGGATGAAAAATCAAACATCCAATCAAATGAACCTGGACCTAAAATAGTTCTGTGTTTAGTACATGTGGAGAAGAACTGACTTTCTTATAAGGTGGTGAACTTATAGAAAAATTATAGATAAAAAAAAAAACACAGGAAAAAAACTAAATGTGTCTATAATATGATGCATTAAATTAGTAAAATAAATAAAAATATAAAATACTTTATAAAAAAGGTTATTTACAGAGGACCAGCCCCCACTACAGAAGCTTCACACAATTGTCAACAATCTCCTGCTGTAGTTTCACCCCTGACAGATGCACAACTATTGTCTGTTTTTTGTAAGCTTTTTTTTTTTTTATGCGTGTCTGAGGTGAGGATGAGCGAGCCAGAGAGCCACGTAGCTTTTTCAGATGCTGTTAAGAGATCCTGGTACTGAACTGTGTTGAGATGAATCTGGCCCGGTACAATCTGAAGGAGGAAAAAGTGAAGAATCACGTTAAATACCATTTAACATACCACATCAGTGGTGGTCATGAAAAAGGTTCTTAATGTCAGCTAGCTGCAAAAATTCCATTAGTATTCACAAAGTATGTGAAGTGTTAATAGTTGTGTCTCACCATGGGAGGAAGCAGATGTGTAAGTGCGAGCATGAGGAGGGATGAGGATTGAATTCAGCTGGGGCTGAATTGACAGCTCTGGAAACGAGAACAGATATTACATTAACTAGATGATGGCAGTGGGCGAATGTTAGGTGTCATTTTTGCTCATTTGAAGCTACAGATCAGCTCAAAAACAAAAATCTCTGAACCTGTGGGGCTGAAATTGAAGAGTAATGGCAATTCTCGGCCGTTGGGCAGTCGTGTGTTTGGTTGACGCAGTTCATCAAAGAAAGCGTGCGAGCAGGCTTCAAATGGGGAGAATCGGGAGGCTGGCGTGTACTCCAGCAAGCGGGAGCACAGAGTAATGGCTTCTGGAGGGGTACGGGGTTTGAACACCTGGAAAACAAGACACAAGTGGTGAATATGTTCTTCACAGCAGCTTAACAATGGATACAGGGAGTGACAATGTCCTGCTGATCTTACAAATGAATATATGCACTCAGGTGGTGTTTACCTTGGTCCATGGATGAGCTTTGATCTGGGGGAATTTGAATTCTGTGTAGTTTGGGTTCATCTCTCGGATTTGCTCTCTTGTTGGGGTTCCCAGCACCTGAAAAACAGATTAAATTCAACTAATGCTAAAATCCAAATAAATATATCAAATGCTGTGACATTTTCCCTCCATCATAGCCTGCTATTCATAAAAAAGAAAGAAAGAAAAAAAAACAGTCGATAGAACTCACCTTGATGATCTCCACTAGCTGGTCTACCCCACTGTCCCCAGGGAAAATAGGCTGTCCAAGCAGAAGCTCAGCCAGAACGCAGCCTGCTGACCAGATGTCAATGTTTACTGTGTAGTCTGTGGCACCAAAAATGAGCTCGGGGGCACGATAATACCGTGAACAGATATATGACACATTAGGTTCACCGCGGACCAGCTGCTTGGCACTGGAAATTCAGAAAAAATAAAAGCACAATGTTCAGCAATAATATCCACGCTCCAAGAGCTAATCAGGGCACCGACTGTAAACTCTGATGTTTTGTGTTATTGTGAGTAGAACTACAGATACTGTTCATACAACTACTATATTCTTTTTGAGAAATACAACTAATGTTTCGGCTCCGATCAGTATAGTTGCATCCCAGCTCACCTGCCAAAGTCGCACAGCTTTAGGATGGCACTTTCAGGATCAACAAGTAGGTTTTGAGGCTTGATGTCTCGATGACACACGCCCTGGGAATGGATGTAAGCCAGGCTACGGAACAACTGGTACATGTACACCTGGGGAGAAAGAGCAGCAGATAAAAGTGACTTATTACCAGTATGGTGGGTACAGATTCAACTTGGTAGATGTTACAAAAACCAAAGTGCAGTGAAATTTGAAAACTAACCTTGACGTATGTAATGGGAATGATGCTCTTGGCTTTGTTGAAATGCCGAGCAACCCTGTACACAGTCTCAGGCACAAAGTCCAGCACCAAGTTTAGGTAAACCTCATCTTTCTGTGAGGACACCAGAGAGAAATAATAATTTGGAAAGAAACATCAGCCGCTCCAAAAACAGTGATTGCAAATTCAACTTTTACGTCTTAGGTATTTTAGATTGGGTCATTATTCAGGCCGTTCATATATGTGAAATTACACGTGTATGAAACACATCTTAACACTCTCAATTATAATTCTGACATAAAGTACAAGGGTAAAGAAACACACTTTACCTCTAAATCAGCTGGGAAAATAATATTTTTACTTAAGAGGAAAAGGTCTATTAAACGATTCTGGAAATTAAACAAAATAAATCCGTGACATATATTAGTTCACATATTTACTGATTTTAGGACACTAAATGTTCAAATGGGGAAATGTATTTCTCTCTTTGGTCCAATATTCTGGCCACTAAATCTAGTAGCTATAACAGCCAGGTTTAATATCATCTTTAAGCAATAAAAATATATTGCAGTTAATAGCAGAGGGATGATGGACAGCATCTATAATAATGTTTAATAATAAATATTACATACAGTGGTATGGGAAAGTTTGGGCACCCTTGACAATTGGCATTATTTTTATTCACCAATCATTGGGTGTTTTAATTCACAACTTAATTTTGATATATCAAATAACTGATGAACACAATCATATTTCAGCAGTGAAATGAGGTTTATTGGGTTAACAGAAAATGTGCAATATGCCACAAAACAGAAAAAGGCCTGTGCATAAATTTGGGCACCTTAATAGAAAAATCATATTAGTGTTTAGTAGAGCCTCCTTTTGCAAAAATAACAGCCTGTATGAGTGTCTGGATCCTGGATGATGGTATTTTGGCCCATTCCACCTGGCAAAACCTCTGCAATTCAGTGATGTTTGAAGGATTCCGAGCATGGACAGCCTGCTTCAAGTCATCCCACAGAGATGGCCATTCCAACACATTGTACTTGTTTCTCTGCATGAATGCTCGGGTAGATTTTGAGCAATGTTTGGGGTCATTGTCTTGTTGAAACACCCATCCCTGGCACAACTTCAACTTTGTGACAGACTCTTGAACATTATTCTCAAGAATCTGATGATACTGAGTGGAATCCATGCGACCCTCAATTTAAACAAGATTCCCAGTACCAGCACTGGCCACACAGCCCCAGCATGAGGGAACCTCCACCAAATTTTACTGTGGGAAGCAGGTGTTTTTCTTCGAATTCTGTGTTCTTTTGCCGCCATGCATATCGCCTCTTGTTGTGACCAAACAATTCAATTTTTGTTTCATCAGTCAACAGTATCTTATTCCAAAATGATATTGGCTTGTCCAAATGTTCTTTCGCATACCTCAGGCGACTCAGTTTGTGGCGACTATGAAGAAAAGGCTTCTTCTGCATCACTCTTCCGTGCAGCCTTTCCTTGTGCAAATTGTGCTGTAGCGTTGACCGATGCACAGCAACACCGTCTGCAGCAAGATATCCTTGCAAGTCTTTGGAGGTGGTCTGTGGGTTGTTTTTAACCATTCTGACCATCCTTCGTCTTTGCCTCTGCAATTTTTCTTGGCCTACCACTTCTGGGCTTAACAAGAACTGTGCCCGTGGCCTTCCATTTCCTCACAATGTTCCTGACAGTGAAAACTGACAGCTGGAATCTTTTGGACAGCTTTTTGTAACCTTCCCCTAAACCATAATGCTGGATAATCTTGGTTTTGAGGTCATCAGAAAGTTGTTTTGAGGCTCCCATGTTGCAGCTCTTCAGACGAGCATCAAACAGAATGAGAACTGGCATTTGGCCACCTTAAATACCTTTTGTCATTATTTTATGCACCTGCCAATTAAGTTCAAGGCTTAATGAGCTCACCAAACCAATTTTGTGTGTCCAATTATCTTGTGACGATTAGTTACAGGCCATCAAAGCAACAAAATGACAAGGGTGCCCACATTTTTGCACAGCCTATTTTTTACATTTGATTTAATTTCATACAATTGCATACTATGAATACTTAAAATCTGTGTTTGGAAATCAAGCTAACACTTGGCTCTTATGGGCAAATGAAGGACATGCCACCAAGATAAGTTTGTGTGAAGTCAGAGTCCATTATTACAACCTCAGAGGGGGTGCCCAAACTTTCTCACACCACTGTAGTGTTTTGTACTTATACACCTTTAGAAATCATACATGTACAGGACTATACATTAAGCATATGTTGAGTGAATTGTTCAGCTTCATCAGAAACACAAGAAAAAAAAAATCAAAACCCACATTTATGCTCCCACAAACTTCCATTCCAAGACTAAAACCTGAGGCGCTTCTGTATTTGTCACTCCACAAAACAGACTATTTGACACAACAGCATATAGAAATGGTCCCAGAAATAAGAAAAAAGCCTGTACCTTCTCACCACTGGAGTAGAAGAAATAACGTAGTCTGACAATGTTGCAGTGATCCAACTTCCTCATAATCTGCAGTTCTCGATTCTGTAAAACAGGAAAACGCAAGAGCAGACAATGTTCATCATCAACAGGTACATCAAAAACTAGTATCAATCTTTCAGTGTTTAGAAAAGAACTTTATTGTTGAGTTGAGATCATAAGAAAACAGAGATACAAGTATACTATAGCCTGACCTTGAACCTTTTATCTTGTAGGACCTTCTTAATAGCCACCATCTCTTGGCTGTCAATGAGGCGTGCTTGGTAAACCACACCAAACGAGCCATTACCTATCACCTGCAAGGGTTCCAAAATCATGACAAGAATGAATCGGCCGATTATTAAAAAGATCATTTGCTGTAGCTCTTCTAGAGGTATTATATTAGCAAGCTGTAAAAACTGCATTCAATTAAATTACATTTTTATAGTATATAAAGCTCTACTGTACTACTATATTGCATAATGTGTGTATATATTTTTTCAGAATTAATAAAATCATTGCAGTATGAGTAACAAATGTGGTCATATTTCAGATCGAAAACACACCAAGTAATTATAAGATTAGAATATTGTAGCTTCCTATCACACCTTGAGGTTAGGATAATAGGACTCACACATATGTTGAGGATAAAAGTCTAAGGAACAGAAAGATATTGGTAGATAAATCTATAGAATTTCTCGGAGACATCGTCTCACTTACCTTGATGTCAGTATAGGAAACTTCTTGTGGGCGGTCTGGTCCCTGACCTGGGGTGGCCACGACTGTTGTTACTTTCCCACTGTCTCCTAAAAATCAAGCACAATTATTTAGTGTGCCCTATTCAGGGTACATGATTAGGATTTGTGAAAACCTCGATCTATACATCATAGCATATTCACTGCACATTAGCATAGCAAAAACACTGACACTTTATTGCAGATATGCGTGTTAAAGACCAGGAGTGACCACTTCTTTCTCACCTGCAAGATGGTCAACACTGACAACAGCATCAATTATGATATTAAGGTCTTTGATGGTGTCCCGCGAGATGCCTATTAAATTGGAGATGACCCCAACAACACATTCTATCTTGAATAAACTATCTATAATAGCTCTACATTAAATACAATAATAATTCCATGTCGGAAAGTGAAAGCATCATCTCATCCGGACACGCACGACGTGCCTCACTTGATCCCTCTGGGTGTCGGCCACCTGCTGCCAAATCTTTGCGTGACGACTGACCTTGGTGAAAACGCACCATTTGGCCATGCCACAGTCTCCGAACTCAAAAAGAACCGAACATTAAACACCCAAATATGTGCATACAGGTCGACTGACAACAAAGGAAGACAGAGCCCGTTTTACTGATGACACAGTGGAATCTTACCAAGCCTGCTTTAAACGTTAATATGAAAATTAACGTTGTTTCATTTGTTTGAATGTCCGTCGAACTGAACTAAAGACAGCGGGTTGCTAAACGAGCCACATGTAAAGGGAAAAACATCGAACGATGGAGATCCAAAACCAGTGGCTAATATTAGCATACGAACTAGCATAACCAGCATGTTGGAATACCGATTATTTAGCAACACTGGCATGTGTTTGTATTTGAGGAGATAAAAATATCATAAACACAGTGAACATAACTTACTAGCAAGTTTCACGTTAGAGCATCCCGATGAACTGCCACCAGAGGCCTGGGGGACTCCGGACTTTCCTGTGCTGCCAACCAGCACAGCGGCTGAGCCGGCTGTCGCAGCAGCGATTCCTGGCACACCTGGCGGCTCAGCAAACGAGCTGGTCCTGGGCCGCCCGATGCCGCTCATATCTCTTTGAGGATGTCAGCTTTTTCTTTTTTCGCTGCCTGCGATCGAGCGAGTACCAAGAACAACTATAACCGATTACACGTTGAAAGAACACCAACAATCACGGCGACTATTGCCGCCGGGTCACTCGGCTGATAGCTGTTGCTAACTAGACGCCAACAGCCACTTCGCAATACAATCTGGGAAATGTAGTCCATAAATAACCCCATTCTTTTTAAACAGTGGAAAAGATTTATTGTTGCATGTGTCATTAGAAAATGATTTGACTTTTTTTTTGCAGATGAGGTTATATTCGTGCAAATTTTATATAAAAGCATTGCTACATTTAAAGAGAACGCCACAAAACATTATTATGGCTTCTGGACCAGTGATGTTATTTCTTGTGTAGTTTTTCCCTGTATTCATCTACAGGTATCACCGCCTTCATAAGCTGTATAATGACCTCCGACTCCGCTGACCCACCTAACCCGACTCTACCAGCAGCTTATTTGAAACAATTTTGATTGTAACAGACACTATTTAAATAAAGATTGATTGATTGTTTGTTTGATTGGGCCTGTTTGTAATTGTTGCTGTCTATAGTATCCATGTTTAATCTAATTTCAACAAACATCCCACATGATAGTGTCGTAAAACCTAATCCTATTAACATTTTTACTACTAAGATGCTTAAAACGTCTGTTTGTGTACAAACTCTGTATTTTAAGGACTTGTGGGTCCAATAGTCTATAGGCAAGGTGGTTCCAGTGGAAAAGATTGTTTTACTTATAATTATTCGCAGAGAGATGGTAGAAAGCGGTATCCTAACCTAATAACAGTCGTCTTTTGGCAATTCTAAAAGTGTGGACTTGTTAAAACAATCAGCATTCAGATGAGAATTGTGAAATAATTAAGGGGCACACAACATTGTGTTAGAACTTTAATATTTTCAATATTTAGGTTGTTTCTTGTTTAGAAATATTGCACATGGTCAACATGCCTGCTTATAAGATAACACTCATCTTGCTCTTTCTAAAATTCTTTCTCCAAAGTAAAGACAATTTATTTATAAGCACAATCATACAGTCTTCACGCATACGTGTGTATGCACAGGGATCTGTGTGGGTGTGTGCATGAGATTGCCCAGGCATGCAGATGCATATGGAACAGATTTAACCTCAAAGAGTTATGATTGACAGTTTCCCATTACCTGTGTATTTATGTATTATATATCCTGAATATATATATATATATATATATATATATATATATATATATATATATTTCCTGTACTTTATATCCTGAATTCACTGGTGTTAACAGTCAAGATGGTGAACAATAGTCATGGTGACTATAAAAATACTGCCTCTAGAGTAGAATGTAAATTACATGAAAATACACTATTGATAATGTTGATGTGAGAAGAAAAAATGAGGCTGGTTGTGTTGGGACACCACCTGCATGTGCCAGAACATACACACACCCAAACACAGATTTAAATGCACATATATGGAAATACCAGTATATATTTTTCAGACATCCAACTTTATACATAAAGACAAAAAGATACCCATAATGACTACCCCACTCTTAAGTTAGCAAAGAGCCAAAAAGTGCGATTCAAAAATGGTCTTTGACTTTTAGTAATTTATACCCTTTGTTTTTCAACAATGACAATGATGGTATAATTATCTTGTTTTATACCATAGGTAAAGATTATCACAACAGATTTGTGTCACGGACTGGCTGCATTTATTCAATATCTATGGCACAGGGCCTTTCCATTAAAATGACTTTGCCCATATATATACACATCTATATCTATATCTATATATAGATATATATATATATAGACAGCTTCATATATATGTATATATATATTTTTTTGTTTTCTTTTTTTATTGCACCATTTGACGAGAAAGGATAAAGTGTCAAGACAGCGAAGAGAGGGCTCCAGAGACTGCCCTCCAGAGCTGGTCTAGGATCTACTTTCCCTGAACTAACCTTAACCAGATCCATCTAGAGCTACATAGCACTTGACCCCGGACCAGTGCTTAAGGGCACTTTCTAACAATGCTTGCAGTAGGGAAGGGGTCAGTGGGTGAGGTAAAAAAATGAGAGAAACGAGTTGAAAAGAAGCCGGCTGGGCAAAGAAAATAGAAATTGGTTTGGTAACGTAGAGAACTTTTTTTCTAAACAACCTCTAAAAAGAATACTTTCCTGATTATACTTTTAGCAGTCCCAGATGAGTGGGACTGCACAAATTGTGCAAACACCTGATTTTAGCGTTTATATTTAAAAAGAAACGCCACTGCCCCAACTTCTGGGTCTAACAAGAAATTGCAGAAATAGTAAAAGGTGATTAGGAGAATCTTCTCTATGTATGGTTCAAAAAGGGGGAGACTGATTTTGTCCCCTTCTTTTACAAACTTTTTTTTTCTTTTTTGTACATTTTTTTGTATTGATATTGTGATTGTTTCATTCTGGAGAGAAACACAACAGACCACGAGAGAAAAAAAGTACAGGCCACAGTATAACTGGTTATTTGCACTGCAACAACTACAAAAGCAATATTATAACCACTGGGAGATTTGGAGAAGTTATGTTAAAGTCGGTCTACTTTTTCTCTCTGTTGATAAGGTTGTCGTGCTGGCAATGTCCTTATCCACTTCCTAAAGTGAGTGATGAACCTTCAAACCCAAATACCTCCAGGCTCCTCTTCTGCTGCTTTCTGAGGTTTGGGAGCTGGTTGATGTCATGTGAAAAGCTTCCCAATCAAAAAGTCTATTCACAATTTCTTTGTGGTGCCTGCTCAGAGAGACATTTATAATCACCTCACCAACAAGGACTGTGCCATTCAAACTAAAGGTGCAAAGATTGGTCACATTACAACTCAACTCCTTTCAAACAGGTTTCAGCCATTCAATTTCTAACTACAATCACTATAATGTGTGCAGGCCAATGGCTTGGTCAGATCACACTACACATGTCTATGCTGTGTGTGTGTGTGTGTGTGTGTGTGTGTGTGTGTTTGTGTGTGTGCCTGTGAATGGTGTGTGCTGTCTTTCTTGCAGCATCAAGGGGCTGTGAAATATTACTTGAGGTCAGCTGGGTTGTGTTTGTGTCCTGACCGCTGTGCTGAGGAACGGAAGGGCGACAAGGAGGTCAAGTCAATGGCATCTGAGGGCTGGCTGGCAACATCAAACTGCATCTGCACAATAAGTGACAAAGTGCCTTTGTGTGTCATGGTCCTTGGTGGCAGCTTCAGTGGGCTGCCGACCGAGAGTAACAGTCTAATTTGGTAAAAGTATGTCTGTCTGTGTGTGTGTGTGTGCGTGTGTGTGCGTGTGCCACAGAGTCTGTGTCAAATTACAAACCAGTGTAGAGTGTAGAAATGTGCCGAGAGCAGACCTGGTAAAGTAATGCCAGGGAAATATTCAGGGTATCTGAGAGTGAAAAGCACTTGACTAAAGAGGAATTGTGTTGTGATTTGTCTACATTTGAGGCCCGTGGCTTGTCCGATTAGACAAATTAAGTGTGCCTTAAGTAATTATAATATAAATTCATGAACAGGTCTAGAGGAGATTAGTGGTAGAAGAATGGATCCCACAAGTGCCTTTCCTACTGGTGCTTCCATACTGAAACTTTCGGCAGGGTCTGCTCCTCCTTTTTGTTAATTTCTTCCACTTTAGCTTAGGATCCTTCACTTTTCGGCTCCTCTGTGTTCAGGCTCTTGTCTCCCTCCTGCTCAGTCCCTCCATCCTTGTGGGGTGACTGACTGGTTGAGGAGCTCTGGGAAGGGACGGAGCTGGAATCTCCTGCTGTTCCAAAGTCATGTGTCCCAGGAGTGGCGGTCTGCATGATCTTCTGGCGAACTTCACGAATCTTCAGCTGCAGACACACTTTGGTGGGGAAGGTGTCCAAATGACGAGCCTGGAAGGCAGCAGTGGCTTGAGCTGGAGAGGATAACAGAGACACAATGACAAGCTGAAGGCAAAAATTGTGGAGGTAGAAGGAAGCACTGTCAGTAAAAACTGGAAACTCAGTTAAGTACATCACTGTTTGGAGAAACAATTTTTTTAAGATTATGCAAAAGGTCATGATTGATGTACTATCTGGGATGAGCCAGCCCCCCCAATGGACTGTATTTATATAGAACTTCAGTCATGTTTGACAACTCGATGTTTGAGGACAAACCTTGTTATATGTACATTTTTTTTAAATCTCACACTGTGTGCTAAGGGTTTACTTGAGGGAAAGAAGCCATGTTCCTGAAACAGCTGCATAACTAGAGCCCGGCGCTGGTCCAGAGTTCGACGGAGAGATGAGCAGGGAACCCGGTCCAAATCTCCGAGAAGATCCTCTCCTTCTACGTCCAGGTGAAAAAAGAATACTACTTTACTCACTTTCAACAAGAGCTTTTGGAGTTGTTCTGCAACTACTGTACCTGGCATGCCTGCCCTATCAAAGGTGAAGATGTCTCCATCGCACCTGGCGGCACTCTTTGGAGTGTTGGGTTCTGAGCTGCAGCTGGAGAGACGACGGGTCTTTCTCCTCGGAGAACTGGGGTCTTCTGCAGAAGTTTCCAGCTCTGGTCGTGCAATATATTAAGAAAATGGAACAAGGAGAAAAAGGTGAGTGAGACTAGGGCAGTTTTACCCAGATTTAGAATAGTCACTCCGATAATCCATAGGTCATTAGTCAATTTCTGTGATCTACACATTGACGGGTTCTTTAGCAAATATTGACAACAAAACTCTGATACTAATACTTGAACGTGTGAGAATAATGCTCTCTCCTGGTGATTAAAACTCACCCAAAAGATTAAAACACACCCATAAGGTCCCCACTCACATCAGACTATGAAGGGGAGTATAAATTGATAAAATAATAATAAATTACTCTGAACAGTCAACAATGAACAAAATTATATGAATTTACTACAACTACTACATTTAATACTGAATGGAAAGATGCTACATGTAAGTTTGAAACTGATATAAAAACCAAGAATATACCGTAAACCATGAATTTCCAGATAAAAATAAAACCCTTTGTAAAAAATCTGTTTTCTTTTGTTGCAAGTATTTCCAGCGATTAAACACTTGGGAGGTTGGAAGTCTTTCTGTGTCTCACCAGTGGAGTTGCGTCTCTTCCTGCGGTAGCTTCCCAGGATGGCTCTGGGTGAGGTGGCCAGACTCTGCAGTGTTGGTGAAGGTAGGACTTCCTCTGGGTTAAATTCTGGAAGCTCCGCAAAACGCTCCTCAAAATTGGTTTCCACACCTACGTTATTGTGCTTCCTGCACAACAGGGAAACAGAATGGTTGACAGCATGATTAAAATCCCACAGAGCTATTGTGTTCATGACACTGGAGTTCAATGTTTAGATTAAATTTAAATAGCATTTTGCAGATCTATTAAAATATTTTATGTATCTATTCAATCTTTAAATGTAAATGAATTTTAAAATTGTAATTACCATAAGATGTTATA
The DNA here is from genome assembly GCF_901000725.2 of Takifugu rubripes. NCBI lineage: Eukaryota > Metazoa > Chordata > Actinopteri > Tetraodontiformes > Tetraodontidae > Takifugu > Takifugu rubripes. The sequence continues at coordinate 589,866 of NC_042296.1, read as the reverse complement.
TTAGGATTAAAATGTTCTTTTACCACTACCCAACCTTAAAGACTTCTGGTCCTAGATAAGGGGCTGTTCACTCCCAGCACATTTCTTCCTCTCTCACACAGGCATCCGGATTGTAAATAAATACAGATATACTTAATTTATCTTGATGTTTCAGTTTCATTGTCTTGCAACTTTCAGAGCCAGTCATAACAAATACTACTCCGAATATGAAAAGAAAAAAATTACAATATCACTATTATTGACTCTAAACACAGTTTTTTAAATGAGGTCATCACATGCTGTAAGCTCAGTTGTGCCAAACTATGGTCTGCCTTTTCCAGCATATGATTGTTTCGATAGTCCATCAACATGGCTCATTAGAATAAACCCAGCATCATACTTCTCAAGTGGGGGAGGCCGGAACTTCTTCTTGGAGGAAGGCAGTGGGTCTCTTTCTGCAGGACGAGGGGGAATGAGGTCCAAACTTGTGGCTGCTGGTGGTGGAAAGTGACTATTAGTCTGCAAAGAGAGACAGAAACATCTGTCACCCTGCAGTGGGCTGGAATAAATATATATTGATAAATATGAACTACTGAGATACAGTTCAGCACCCCGTGACACCAAGTACAATCAAGCAGTGGTTAACAAAACCTGAACTGAAGGATTGTTGGATAAAATGAAGATGATGATTTTGGTTTAAACTGCAATTGGTCAACATCTGTGTGAATGTATTGAGTTGATGTCAGATGGATATTGACAAAACCATCATATATATCTCATTTCTGCAGGTAATGCATCATTATTAATGTGGAAGCAGCATTTGACTGTTCAGTCTTTGTAGGCTTCTAATAAATATGCGGTGCCTTGTCGTTTATCAGGTCATTTTTGTTGTGAATTAAATTTTAGTTCTATTCAATGATTTATTACATTTTTCTATAACAGCCCTGCTCCCACTCAACCTTTCCAGTTATTCATATATTCATAAATGATGTACAGTATGCATATCATAAGCTTTGTTTTGGCCCATGAATGCTGAACCATCAAGTAAAGTGTGTCAAACATGCGATATTTTTTTGTTTTAAGTGGCTATGAATAAAGACACACGAGGGACCATCAGATTGGTCTTTAACTGCATCTCATAACTTGTCCCTTTCCACTGGAGGTTACACTTTTTTTTTTTAAAACAAAACCACAGAAGACTTGAATCTTGTAGTTTATATTAATTATGTACTACTAATATTTTTGTTGTGAAATTTCTTTTGGAGCTTTTGGAACATGGGACAATCCAGTAAAATGAACCAACAGTGTAGGAATTTATCTAACAATAACCTTTCTTACCTCTCTGTGGCTGTTATCTGGGTCACGCTGATCATCTCTGTCTGTCTCGATTATTTCTTTTTTTTCCACTGTTTTTTTCATCTCACATTGGGGTTCCCTGCTCAGATTTTCTTTCTTCACATGCAATCCAACATCTTCCTCCTTTTTAACTGAAACAGAATATTACATTAAATGTTGGACCGAATTGTGTTCATATATCTTATTTAGAAAGAATCGGACAAAAACAGGTGCAGTATTTCTAAAATTCTGTTTCATTAGGAGCACTGCAGTTACACTGCAATCCAAAAATAGTGCATATGAAAAGTCCTGGTGTAAAACATGAGACCAAGAAAAATGATGTCAAAACTTTTTCCATCTTTAATGTGACCATGTAATTTGAATTGCAAAAGCAGAGAAATCTTGAAGGGTGAAATAATTACAGAAAGGTAATACTTTGTTGAAGCACCTTTTTATTTTATTGTAGCACTGCTTATGGGTAAATTTTGCTTATGTGCAAAAGCTCTCTCAATATGTCTAGAGTGAGTGTGTGTGGGGGGGGGGGATAATATCGTATGTGCAGTCCTTTTCAGCTAACCCCACAGATGTTACACTATATTCAGATTTGGGCTTTGCCTGGACCATTCCAAAACTTTACTATTTTAATAAAGCTATGTTTTTGTTGATCTAGATCTACACTTTGGATCATTGTGCTGGAAATTAAAATTCCTCTTCATCCTCTCTTCTTTCTAAAGGAAACCTGAAGGCTTTAATCAAAATTGGCTGGTATGTGGAACTGTTCATAATTCTGTCCACAACTAAGGCCCCTGTTCCTGGAATTCCCACAGCCCTTTTAATCTTGCTGTAGACCACTCGAAAGCCTCCCTCACGTTTTTTTTCCCTTGTCTGTTCATCAGTTGTAGAGGAACATTCAGTCCTTGGTGATGTCATAGCTGTGCCTTATTTCTTCACTTCTGATGTCTGTGGTCGTTCGTATATCTAAGGCCTTGGAAAATTCTTTTACACCTCTGACCTGACTGAGACATTTCAACAATAGATTCCTCAGATGCATCCAAAGCATCTGAGGAATCCCAAATGCTTTTTCTGTACGATACAACTAAGAAAATGCCAGAAAAATTCTTGGAGAATGGCTGAAATTTATTTGTGATTAATCTGAAACTTATTTGTGATTAATCTGCCACGGTTAAGCAAGTTATTGAGCCCCAAATACTCAGGGTGGTTGCCTATCTAGGAACATTCAAAACATTATTTGACTGCTGAAACTATTTCCAATGTCTGTGCCTACATTAATTAGCCAAAATTACCTGAACAGGTACGAGTCAGTTAATTTTGGCTACTTAATGCTTTCTCCTGTCCAGCAGAAGATTAGCAACTTCATCAGTCTTCGAATTCTTCTCCACCTTCAGATATCTCCATCTTTCAGAGGCATGTCCTATCAAATCAAATCAATCTTTATTTATATAGTGTCTTTTACAATCAAAATTGTTTCAAGGCGCTTTCCAGAATCCCAGGGCCTAACCCCAGACCAGCAAGAGTGGCAAGAAACTCCCCTTTAACAGGAAGAAGCTTGAGCAGGACCAGGCTCATGTAGGGGGACCCTCCTGCTGATGGCCGGCTGGGTAGAGAGAGAGGAGAGGGAGAGGGAGAGGGAGAGGGAGAGGGAGAGGGAGAGGAAGGGGAAGAGGAGAGGAAGAAGGAGAAGGAGAAGGAGAAGGAGAAGGAGAGGAGAGGAGAGGAGAGGAGAGGAGAGGAGAGGAGAGGAGAGGAGAGGAGAGGAGAGGAGAGGAGAGGAGAGGAGAGGAGAGGAGAGGAGAGGAGAGGAGAGGAGAGGAGAGGACGGGCACAGAGCACAGAAACACACACAAAAATACACTATTTATACAGCGGGTCAGTGGTGCCAGAGGTCATCATGCAGCTCTGAAGGCGGCGATAGTTGTAAATGAATACAGAAGGATTGGGGGGGGAAGCAGAAAAACTACACAAGAATCAGCATAACTAGTCTGCTTGATGAGGAGGAGGAAAGGAGATAAGTATGATAATTTGTCTGTCTATGATAATAACTGTAACTACAGAATTAGTAACAATAAGCTTTTTCAAAGAGGTAGGTTTTAAGCCTAATCTTAAAAGTAGCGATGGAGTCAGCCTCCTGTACCTGGACAGGGAGCTGGTTCCATAGCAGGGGGGGCTGGTAGCTAAATGCTCAGCGCCCCATTCTACTCCTAGAAACTCTGGGAACCACAAGTAGACCAGCATTCTGAGAGCGGAGCGGTCTATTGGGCTGATAAGGTATCACTAGCTTCTCCAGGTAGGATGGAGCTAGGCCTCTGAGGACCTTGTAGGTCAAAAGAAGGGTTTTGAAATTATTCTAAATTTAACGGGCAGCCAATGAAGAGACGCCAGTACAGGAGTTATGTGATCTCTTTTATCAATACCTGTCAGAACTCTGGCTGCAGCATTTTGGATCAGCTGGAGGCTTCTTAAAGAGGATTTTGGGCACCCTGATAATAAAGAATTACAATAGTCCAGCCTGGAAGTAACAAATGCATGGACTAACTTTTCAGCATCATGCTGCGTCAGTAGCTTCCTGATCTTTGTGATGTTCCTCAAAAAAGGCACTTCTAGAGACTGTTTTAATGTGTAAGTTGAAGGAGAGATTTTGGTCAAAAGTTACTCCTAGATTCCTCACAGAGAGACTAGATGTTAATACCATACCATCTAAAGTGATCATGTGATCAAATATATCCCTGAGAGGTTCAGGACCAAACACCATGACCTCAGTTTTTCCTGAGTTAAGGAGGAGGAAATTTGAAGACATCCAGGACTTTATGTCTTTAAGACAGGTCTGAAGCTTCACTAACTTCTCTGTCTCCTCTGGTTTCATGGATAGATAAAGCTGAGTGTCATCAGCATAACAATGAAAATTTATCCTATGCTGCCGAATAACATTTCCTAAGGGAAGCATGTACAAGGTGAAAAGGATTGGTCCAAGTACAGAACCTTGAGGAACCCCATGGACATGAGCAAACTGGTATCTATCAGATAAATATGATCTAAACCAGTCTCGTGCTGTCCCTTTAATCCCAATCACATGTTCCAGTCTCTGTAACAGGATGCTGTGATCAACTGTATCAAAAGCAGCACTGAGGTCCAGCAGAACCAGCATAGAGACCAGTCCATGATCTGAAGCTATAAGAAGATCATTAGTAAGTTTAAGAAGTGCTGTTTCTGTGCTGTGATGAGCTCTAAAGCCTGACTGAAACATCTCAAACAGGCTGTTCCTCTGCAGGTGCTGCAGTAACTGAGTCACCACAACCTTCTCTAGAACTTTAGAGATAAAAGGAAGGTTGGATATCGGCCTATAATTTGCTAATACATCAGGATCCAGTGATGTTTTTTTAAGCAATGGCTTAATCACTGCCACCTTGTAGGACCGGGGTACATAACCTGTCACTAAAGAACAATTGATCTGGTTCAGGACAGAACTGCCTATCAATGGTAAAACATCCTTCAACAGGTTTGTTGGGATGGGATCTAAAAGACACGTGGTGGTCTTGGATTTCTGAATTAGCGAAGACGCGTCAGAAAAATATATAGGGCTGAAGGAGTTTAAGGACTCGTTGGAGAACCTGTATGTTCCCACAGTCAGCACGTCTGGTGATGGTCCAGTTGTTGGGATGGCCTGGTTAGCTTTTTCTCTGATAGCTAGAACTTTATCAGTGAAGAAGCTCATAAAGTCTTCACCACTAAGGGAAGAAGGGATACGTGGATCTAAAACACTGTGACTCTTGGTTAATTTGGCCACAGTGCTGAAATGAAACCTGGGGTTGTTCTTATTTTCCTCAATTAAAGAAGAAAAATAAGCTGTTCTAGCCTTACGGAGGGCCTTTTTATAAACTAATAGACAGTCTTTCCAGGCTACATGATAGCTGTCTATTTTACAAGAATGCCACTTCCTTTCTAGTCTTTGCACTTTCTGCTTGAGGGTCCTGATAAGTGAATTATACCAGGGGGCACACCTCCTCTGATTTACTATTTTCTTTTTCAGGGGGCAACAGAATCAAGCGTGATTCTCAATGAGGTTGCTGCACCTTCAGCAACAGAGTCAACCTCAGCAGGGCTAAGATTATAATGATTGATCCCTGGGGAAACACACAGTGGTCCTGGGATTAGCACAGGGATCACTTCCTTAAACTTGGCTACAGCATTATCTGAAAGACATCTGCTATAGTAAGACTGTGCTCTGAGCATAGAAGAATCCTTAATCATAAATGTAAAAGAGATCAAAGAATGATCTGAAAGGAGTGGGTTCTGAGGGAACACTGACACATGTTCTACCTCAACACCATAAGTCAGAACTAGATCAGAACTAGATGAGTTGGTTGGTTTATCTGCTGGAGGAAACCAACTGACTCCAGTAATGAAATGAAGCAATTTCTAAAGCTGCCATTTACAACATCTACATGGATATTAAAGTCTCCAATGATAATGACTTTGTCCGTTCTAAGGACCAAGTCAGATAAGAAATCAGAGAACTCAGACAGGAACTCTGAATGTGGCCCTGCAGGGGGCCGATATACAACTACAAACAGAAGTGGCTTTTCTGCCTTCCAGTTCAGATGGGTGATGCATCCTGATCTCTGACCCTGGATTGTCAGGTCACTTTGGGTCTAATAAAATTAGCCAAATTACTAGAAATGAGAGAGGCACCATCCCGTGTGGGATGGACACCATCTCTCCTAATCAGACTAGGTTTTCCCCAAAAAGTGCTCCAATTGTTTATAAAGGCCACCTGGTTTTCGGGGGAACCACCGTGACAACCAGCGACAAAGCGATGACATGCGGCTAAACATTTCATCGCTGGCCAGATTGGGGAGGGGACCAGAGAATGCTCGTTTTTGCACAGCTGCACACCGACTCTATGTTAATTCTGACTGACGACCTATGTCCTTTACAGATCCTTGTTTTCATTCTGAGTTTGTCAAGACATATTCAGGAATCATAATGAGACCCTTTAGGTTTAGAAACGTCAGGTGTTTGGGATCCAAAGCATTCATAGCTGCAACTCAGAGTAACTGTCAACCTGGGTGTGTGACTTTGTGATTAAGAGATAGGTGGAAGGTGGCGCAAATAAGCACAAGACACAAAATGTTAACATTAACATTACTTGTGGGCTGCCACATTTCAAGTGAGAATTTTCTGGCTGGACTACTGTTGTCAGTGAAATAAATATTTGAAATGAACAGGATTCCTTAATGTCAGCTCCTGTAAATAAACTAAACTCCTGCAGCAAGGCCCTCCTACTGCAGAGCACATCACACACTCTTCATATATAAAAAGTCTATACACAACTTTTCTCACTTCTCTTTAAACAACTACATTTGGACTGCTTCTTTCCATAAATTTTACCTGTTTGTGTGTCACAATGTGTTTTTTAGTATTTCTGCTTTTCTGCGTTAACCATGCTCAATCAGGATTTCTGACCATCGCAAAATAGTTTCCAAACACCAGGCAGAAAAAAGTTCTGTCCTGGTGATGATGTCGAAATCAGGCTGTGAGAATTCGCAACTCCGGCCTGTGACTTTGTTCTCACAGCGAACAACAAATTTCTCGGTTCTTGTAAAATATATAATAGGCTTGATGCAAACATACTGTTTTAGTTTTTATTTTTCATCCCCTTTGAGATTTTCATTTGATTTTTCAATTGAAATTAAGTTCGGAAAACTGTGTACTGGCATAATTTTTTTAAAATATGGTATTTTATCAGGGCATGTAGCCTTATACCCCGAACATGGTTTCTGTAAGGCAATCAATCAGTACAGAACGTTACCTGCTATGGTATTAAGTGTACACGTGACCGACGGGGGCCTGGCAACACCGTTGGACGCTCCGTATCCTTCATCCTCAGCCTGTCTGTCTGGATGTCTTTCTTTCTTCACCTCTAAAGCCAAATGAGCTTGAGGAGGTGCCACAGTTGAGCCATCTAGAGAGGGTCCTCTGATAATGTCTTGTGCTGGGGCAGCTACAGCGGGTGGCACAGTTGTCATGGAGACCACTCCAGTAGCAACTGGTGTCGGATAGATGGCAGTCAGTACCTGCGAGATAAAATAGCCAACAGATTTAATACTTTACTTTCTTTTTTGTTTTAGATCTATTAAGGTAAAAAGAGTATTCAACTTCAAAAGCATAAATAGCTTTTGGGCAAAAAGAAAAATGTAGGAGCTGGCAACCCAGTGCTTTTTTTTTTTTTTTTTAATATCTAACACAATTGTATACTTTGTATGATTTTTATGTAAGGTAAATGATACAAGGTACACCCTTCCTGGTGGTGTTTACCTGCCGAGCAACGGCCCCTGCGGTCTGACCTGGAGAGGTATGTGAATGGCAGGTTATTGGCAGGGCTGGAGCTAACAATGGTGGCTGCCCAACGATAGGTTGGACCAGCGTTTGTCCAGCTGGGGCGATGGCAGTAAAGCCCAGAGTTGTGACAGATGATGGGAGATAGGCTGCATCTGAAGCAGTGGTGGACTGTTGTGGTGTTGCCGTGGTAACTCCTGGGGCAGACTGGACATAGGTGATTCTAAAGGACATAAAGAGGAGCAGGAAAAGAAATAAGTTAAACTACATAATGTTGCTGTTTCATTCTTTTACTAAACTGATTATAAATGGCTGTAAAAATATGGTAAGAAGCGCTGATAAAATATTTTACTTAGATACAGTAGACAAGAGAAATGTATTTGAAATGAATTGTCTTCAATGTTCCCTATGAGCAGAATTCTTCCCTAAGCTGACCCAGGTTCAAACTGAGTTCACTGTTATTTCTCTACTGACCTCATGATTCCTGTTTCTTTCTACAGTATTAATCCAAAGAAAAGATTAATAGTCCACCCCAAATAAAAAAAAAAAAACAATATTTTTTTGGTTTGCCTCTTCTTCTTTTTAAACCAACTAAAATGTCTTTTTTATTGCAAAAAATGCGAGGGCAAAATCCTGTTTGACAAACAAAAGTGTTTTTCTTCATTTTATTTTAATTGTGAATGAAGAAATATATATCACCTGTAATTCAATAGGTCTCGTAAGTCAATAATCAGCCACAGCAGTAACAGTGAATTAAAAACATGGATAAAAAAGTTGCGTTTCAGGTGTTACTGACCTGGTGGGAGGCGAGGTCAGAAGAACAGTCTGTGGGGGCGCTGCACCCGGAGCCATTACCGTTGCCATGGAAACAGGAAAGGAGCTCCCAGAATGCACTGTTGTTGCACCATTAGTGTGAACATTTGTCTGGACCACTGGCATGGGAGTGAGCTGAATAATCTTTGGGAACAACACAAACAGGTAATAAAACAGAAAGCAGCACAACTGCAAAGTCACTAACCACAGATCAACAGCTGTGTGAATTTAACAATGCAGCAAACGAAAAGTACAGTCTTTTAAGATTTATTTAGAAAATTTAACAAAGGTTTTTTTTTTTAATTCGTTGTAGAATGGCTGATGAAAAATATTTTGTGATTTGAACCAATCAGGAAAATTTATTTTTAATTTAAATTAATTGTAATTGAGTTGTATTTTGTATTAAATAAACACTAACCCAAACAGTATTTTTTTCAAGAAATGCTTAAAACAGGGAAACAAAGTTGGTTTTGAACCAACAAGTCAAACTTCTTCTTAATCTAATGACAAGACCAAATAGAGACCAAATACTACTAAAGCTGTTGTAGAAAGAAATGGGCTAAGATTCCTCTGAGCAAAAGGGCACTATTCATTTACTGCTACCACATTTAATACTGCACCCAGGTCAAAGCGGATCCTGACAGAAAAATATGTACCACATTTACTACTCCAAGATTTGCATTTGCATTTGATCACTCACCTAAAAACAAATTGATCATCATATTTAAATGGTAATTTTTATCTTAACTTTGCTAATACTCAGACTGCTAGTAGCAGCAATACACCAACAATAATGCTTCATGGGATGGCCAACTACTGAATGTTATCTCCATAAGTAATGTGGAAAAATATGTGAGTAAAAACCACATGGTCATTTTCTATAACTGCTTAACATTTTTTCAGAAGAAAATGAATACCAAAACTCTTTAAAGAATCCCTATAATTGTTACCTGCATAATTACAATAGTGTCATTTCCATCTTGTCTTTTTGTCTGTTGCACATTTAACTACTTTAGACTCTTTGGCACATAGGATGGTATTTTCTATTCTTTTGAAATCTGTTTGTTAGTACTTGTTTTGGTTCTAATGTAAACATTATTACTTTGCTTGCTGTAGTGGGTCCATTTTGCACAGGAAGGGGTGGCGCAACAAGGGAAATCGAAGGGTGAGGAGGAGTAGACCCTGTTGCCATGGGAACCAACATGTTGCTCTGCAAGACTGGAGACTGTGTTTGAACTATAGGAGGAAGAAATAGAAAGAGAGAGGGACAGAGAGAGATAGAGGGAGGGAGAGAGGGGGGTAAAGTTAAACCAGCAAGCATTTGTAATGATACACTTAGATAATAGACAATCAAAATGAAAACAGAAAGGGAGCAGTGAGTAGGTGGAGACACAATAAAATAGATGGATAGATAGAGAGGGAGAGAGAGAGCGAGAGAAAATCCAGAGAGAGAGAGAGAGAGGAAGAGAAAAACATGATAGAACAACATTTTGTTGTGTCTGACAAGCAACCACTAGCAAACAGCACTCATTTCAATGCCAATTCTCCAAATGTTACGTTATGTTATATCAATCCAATTAGCAATGCTTTTACAGGCCCCTAAATATTGAAAGATGCAAAAATATGAAGTAAATAGAGCTAACTGCTTTCAGTATTGCATTAAATCAACAAGTTTATTTTTCAGCCAATTGCTGCTCTGTCTCACCTCTGTTCCAAGGTTGCAGTTTCCTGCCCCTAAATGAATGCCATTGAACTGGGCAGCACTGATGCTCAACAAAACTGTTTTTTGGTGGGTGAGTTGAGGGAAAGAAGATTTCGTTCCAGGCAGGCAGTACCAGAAGTCAGCTAGCATAGAATTGAGGGAGGGGGTGGGCATGGGACAGGTAAAGGAATCTGTTCGTGTGGCTATGGGGCCAGTTGCTGCTCTTGGTAGGCAGTTCTCATAGCTGGGTTATTTAACAGGCCATTTCCCCCCACAGATATCCTAAATGGGCAGGGACATAGAAACGAGAATAGGTACCCACCCCCTGCAGTAATTGGTAGCTGCTGAGGTTTGCCTCCTCCAATCAGGAGAGTAGCTTTCTTGCCATGGCAGAGGGAGCTGAGGGTGATGGCACCTTCCACTGGTTTGCTGACAATAGGGATAGGTGTGCTGGCTATGGGTCTTACCACGTTTGTCACCATAGTTGGTGCCATACGGATGGTACCAAGAAACTGGGTCAAACTCGACTGTTCCAGCCCTAAACCCTGGGTTTTGGGTGAGGAGCCTGTAATGGAATGAGAGGAGTCACACTGTCCACCTCCTTCTCCGCTACCTGTAAATGCATCGTCTCCTTTCGTCCCTCCATCTACTCCATCGTTAGCTCTCTTTGTCTTCCTTTCAGAGTCCTCATCACTACTTTCTCCACCTCCTCCTTCATTTCCTTTAGCTGAGCTGAATTCAGAGGGAGAGGAAGAGTGAGAAGAACGAGCCACTGGTTGGAATCCTTGCTGTAGTAAAAAGAAACAAGAAAATGAACAAAATAGTTGCTCCTTTAGTTCATTAATTCACAAAAGGACAGGTACATGAAACTGAGTCAATTTTCAATGATTTTCAACAATTTCATAATCCCAATTGTCATTCAATTTTCCTGAAACCGCTTCTATTTAGAATGTGTCCAACATAGTGTTTCTCCAATGCTGCTTCATACCTTTTGGATATCTACATAGAAACCTGTTTTATTAATATCTTGTGCATTACTGCCTTTTGTTGCTAATTTACTTTATACCTAAATTTATTATGGTATCATAAAGTTCAATTTAACAATTGCTGCTGCATTTACCATCTGCTTAAACACTGAATCACAAATAATTATATTTTTAAATATAATTATATATAAATCTGGTTGTAAAGGGGTGAAAATCTTGTTAGAATTCTTGTTTTTTTTATGATGTAATTTCTCACAGATGTAGTTTCTGATTGGAAATCTAATTTGAGGGCGTCTGCTGAGAAGCAGAGGGCTCCCGGTTTGAGCCCCAATGTGGACAAAACTTGAAGGGTGTTCTGGTAGTAGGGGAAGGTGCAAGAACACCTTCAGAGCACTGCCAAGGTACCCTTGAGCAAGGTACTGAACATACAAATGCAAATAGGGCCCTGAGATGAAATGGCAACTCATCAAGCGGTGGACCTGCCTTCGTCCATATGTGTGCACCATTGACCCCGAAAGGGATAAAGCGGTAAAGAAGAAGACGAGACAAGAATTCTAATTCCTAATTAATGCTGGGGAACTTAAAGGATTTCAACTATTTAATTAATATATTGAGACAATGAGACTGAAAAAAAATCACGAAACTCAAACCACATCACAACTGTTGTTTAAAGTTTAATTAGAACAGATTATCAAAGTGGTTACCTTTATATACGGCTCATCCTCTTCACTGTCTGTCACTCTCTCTTTACACTTGAGGTCAATAGAGCCTTCTGGACAGGAATCCTCTGATTAAAATGGACATCATAGGTGAGACTCAACCAACCAGGGAACAAGGAATGGGAAAATCACTTTACCATGCACAAGCAAATTAGTCTTTGGATTGTGGGGGGGAGCCAAAGAAGCAGGAGATGCAAGCACTTGCTTGGATTATGATGCTTATAAATGTAGAACATTGAGGTCTAAGCTAGAAAGAAATTTGATATTCTTTTCAATATCACTCCTACTGCTCATTTTTGGAAGCTAAATATTCTGTGGGTACAGAATTCTGAAACTGCCCATAATTTGACAACAGTTCCTATTAAATTACTCACCCATGACATCATCATCTCCCTCTTCCTCACAAATGACCATGCGCTCGTCATCACTATTCACATCCTCACAAGTAGGTAGGGGATTCTGGACAAACACACCTGTGCACTCCCCCTAACAAGGAGAAGAAAAGAAGAAAAAAATATTTACAGGTATCCTGGACTACTGTCGTTGTGTTTTACGTGCTTCTGTGCCTAATGCATTTTATGCGTGTGTGTGCGTGTGTGTCTGTGTGTGTACACATACATATAGTACATACCGTAATTTCCGGACTACAGGGAGCACCTGATTAAAAGCCGCATAATCTAATTTTAGAAAGAAAATCAATTTTGTACTTATACAAGCCGCACCAGATTTTAAGCCGCAGGTATCCCACGTAGTAATATGAAAAAACATTCAGTACCGGTAGATGTTTTTATTACCGTAAGAGACGAGTCACTGATGAATAACAGAGAGGTAAGAAACAACTGCCACTCTTTTCACTTGTATGTTTATACAGAGACCTTAAATCCAATTTTTTATCACGTCAGGATTTTTTAACTTTTCTTTTAATTTAATCCGTTTAGCAACATAAACAAATACAGTATATTGTAGCGGTAAATGCTTTTTTTTTTCTAACGGTGTCTGTAATGCAGCTACCTTGAAATATACATTTGTATCAGCTACACACAAATTACGTGGTTTATGCTTTTTTACTCAAACACTGAACAATCTAAAACCCCGATGGCCCACCTCTAAAATCTTCTATTTTCATGGCGGTGGCGATTGCTTTTGCCTTCAGTCTGATTTGTACAGCGGAAACACCGCGGCCGCCTGCTCTCTGTGTGTTCACCCAGTCTTCCAGAAAGCTTTCATGCTTGGGCCACCTGCGATGTTTACGTCTAAAAGCTTTTGTCGTCTTTTTTGCTTTGGATGAGTTCTTTATGCTGGCGCCCCCACCTACTCGTCATTGATTACCGTAATGCCAAGATTACACGCGGCAGCCAGAGTGATCGCTTTTAACTTAAAAGTCGCATCATATGCTTTTCTTCTAGTATTTTCCACGTTGATGAGGGTTAGTAAAAATGACTGATTCACAATAGTTGTGACAGTGCACCACAAAAAAAAACATAAATAAGCTGCACCGTAGAATAAGCCGCAGTGTTTAAAGTGTAGGAAAAAAGTAGCGGCTTATAGTCCGGAAATTTCGGTACATATGTGTATGCTTCTATATATACACACTTCTGAAATACACCAGGCACTCAATCTCTCTCTCTCTCTCTCTCTCACTCACTCACTCACTCACTCACACACACACACACACACACACACACACACACACACACACACACAGCAGTGTGCAGCAGTGACCTTTTTAAACAACCACGCAGGTGTTACATGTGGGATGATTCGATATACAATGACGTGGTGAAAGGAAAAACTACAATGATCTTCAGCTTTTTACATGAATCTATAGCTACAGCAAAGAACCTCAGAGGAATGCTTCAAACACAAGTAATATTTGAATTATCAAAGCATTCAGGAATATACAGCTGTGTTCAGAAACAAGACATCCATGCAGCAAACCTCTCTGTGCTTAGCCGTAAAACATCAAAGACTCACACCTTGAAAGATTAAAAGTGAAACCTTTTAAACTGAGGCCTGAGTTCCTTTAAAACAATGAATGGGTTTTTTAACATCAACAGTTTAAGCCCTTACACACAGAACACAGTCCATTTCCTCTGATTCTGAGGAGCATATGTTCAGCTGAAGAATTCAACCAATTAGTTCAGTTAGTGAGTCTCACACTAACACACACACACACAAAGTAAAAGTAATTTCAGTTGGTTGTGTCTGGATTCTGTTTTTCTTAACAAGTTTCTTAAGTCAATAAATGTGTTGTTATTGCTTAGATGTTTGGTGCTAGAGGTGAAACATGCTCAACAATGCGCAGCACTCCAATGACTTGGGATCTCAAGAGTCTCTCAAAAACCTCCCACCTTCTCTGGGTCTCTCTCCTTCTCCCTTTGCTCCAGGGTGTGTACAGCACTCTGAGAAAAAGCTCGGGGACGGTGACGCTGCCCAAGCTCTCCTTGCTGCTCTAATCGCCCAGACCAACCTGAAGCTCCTCCCTTACCCTCAGTCATCTGAGACTCAGAATGAGGATCTGGAAAATGTTGTGAAATTAGTTTCAGCTGAGATATAATTTCCAAATATTGCCTAGGAAAAAAACCAACAATTTAAAAACCTCAAAATTAAATTCAGTCAAGGTAACAATGCATCTAAATATTTTGGTTAGAAAAACTGTTGATTATCAGCACCAATCAGCATACACACATGCACATACCTATACTTTCCGACATGCTCCTCTGTCGTTGTTCTTTTGGTGTCCCACGGCCCTCTGAAAGGGACTTTCTACGGTCCTTATTGCACCACTTCCAGTCTGGATGTGCTCTAAAGTGGGCCTCTTTCACCTGGAAAACAGTAATCAGAGGTTTTGTGTATTTTCTGCATTTCCTTGCTTGTAAAATTGTTGACTTTTTGTTAATTGAAAAAACAAAAGGCAAATGCACAACCTTCCTATAGATTAAGGGTAATTGTTCGACCTTAAGACTGGAGAGTACTTA